>NW_010164978.1:9058-31121 GCF_000695765.1 Mesitornis unicolor | reverse complement strand
GATGGCGGCAGTATTGGGGACCCCGCGGGGGAGGCCCCGCTCCGGGCGGCGTGAGCGGAGGAAGGCTCTCGATCGCGGGAAGAGGGGGGATCTCTGGCTGCAGGCTTTAATGCGGTTTAGTGGCACTCGGCGTCGGGCTGGGGGCAAAGGCCTGCGCTGGGGAGGCTCGGTGTTAGGCGTGCTCGCCTGTTTGCGAGGGATCTTGGCAGCTGGCTGTAGCACCTCAAGCTACCAAAACATGAGAGCCACAAGTCCGAGTGGTAAGGAAATGACCTGTACAGATGACTCTGGCAGCCGCCGTCTATCTCGGTTGGCTTAAGGCGATCTTCTGAGTCACCAGAAATGCAAACAGTCTTAATGTTGACTTTTTGAGACATTCCTTTTGTATTCTTGACGTTACCGTTTACCTTGAGTTTTGTTTTCTTTTAGCATCTCCCAAAGTATTTAAGTGGTATGTGCGCTTCTAAACAAAAGGCAAAATCTATGGTTTCTTTGATCTAAAAAACAAGTCAGACATGAGGAAATGGGAAAACGAATACAAAAGAAGCAGTCGGGTGAGACTCGTGCCCCTTTTTGACTTAAAGTATATAGATATCAATGTCTATGAGCAATATTTTGACTGACTGTAGTCAGGATGGTAGAAGGAAGCCTTAAGAAGGAAGGCTGCAGAAGAACATACCGTTGAAACGGTTCATGAGTAGTACACCACGAGTTGTATGGGTGTGTGGCTTGGGGGAGGGAGGAAGGGGAACAATATCCAGATGCTTTCAGATGGATCGCTTAAGTAGTGAATTTGGATGCATGAGATCGAATGAGTTAAGCCGTTGAAATAATCAGGGTCCTAGAATCAGCTCCAATAACTTAGCTTTAGATCCTTAAGGTAGGTTCTATGCAGAGGAGCTGTAGTTTACTCTTTGGTTAAATTTGCTTTTAAGGTGTGAGTAGTGCTTGCAAATGCCCTTATTACAGTGAGTTTGGGATGATCCAGAAGTTAGACCTCATAGGTGCAAGTGAATTTATCGCTACTTTAAGTTTGGGTTTTTGTGGTTTTTTTAAGTTTGTGTTTGTTTGTTTGTTAAGCTTTGTATAGTGCTGGTTTTGATTTGGTTTTGTTTTAAATTGTTATTAGTTTTGGAGTTCCTCTTTGGAGGATGGAGCTGTCCCCAGCATAATTTAGACCTGTCCAAGTTGCAACAGTATTCCCAAGTTGCTTTATGCAATAGGTGTTACTTGGATGCTGTAACTGGCTTTATAGCATCATGTACAGTGTAAGGTGTGTTCGAGCTTGCGTTAAGGTTCTCTGGTTATGGCGTTTCCCACAGAAGTAATGTTTATAAGGCCTTCAATAAAATTTTAGAAACCCTTCAATACTATGTAAAAGCAAAGGGGAAGCAGACTCAAGGGCCTTCCACAACCTTATGCAGAAATAGAATAGAAAACAAAGAGTTAATTGGATTTTATTTCAAAATTTTGCTTTTCTTTGTGAGGTTTTTTGTTCAGTTTTGGTTTATATTATACCTGCATATGTATTTTATATTTATATATATGTGTGTGTGTATACACACACACACACATATATATATAAAATTATTATCCCAAGTTTTGTCTGTTATTTATGTGATTAAACTCTTTAAAAGCTACTCTGCTGGCTCTTCTAATCAGAATAGTTAACTGAAAAAAGTTCACATGAAAAATGGTGAAAATATTCTTGTTGGAGAAACCTCCCTATAACCACTGCCACTAATTATATTAGCAGTTTAAGCTCAATTTGATACAAGCTGAAGTCTCAAAAACAGTATTCCTGCAAGTCTTATAAAATTCAGAGTCCAGCTAGAGAACTAACTATATTAATACATTGATGGAGGAACAGGCTGTAGGTGTATTTAACTTGACACAAATCAAAATCTGTAGGTAAACAGTTTTACTGGTGTCACCGCTGGCAGAACTGCTTGTTTTATTTTGGCTTTAGTTGTGCTCTTAAAGAATTCATGCAAACTAATGAAATATGGAGGAACTCTTTCAGAATTCACTGGTTCTTAGATTCATAGATGCTGTTAATAATGCTGGACACTTGTACATTTGGATTTCAGATTTTCTAGTGTAATGCATAAGGAAAAATATTGGATGATGGTACTGTAAATCAGAAATTTTGTTGGGGGAGGCTTTTGACATTGTGTGTGTAAAGTAAATTCTTATGTCCTATACTGGAAGTAAGTGTTCTCTGCTACTGAAATGACTGAGAGACTTCCTGGAAATATTTAAGAGCCATAATATTATCTGAGGACTTACTTGAAGTCTTCTTATAGAAACATACCAAAATCTGTTTAAGTGATCTTCATATATGAATTTTTTTTTTTTAGTTTCTTAGTTGATTCAGATAAGGCTGCAAATTAATATTTGGTAATCTTTGTCAGGCCTCAGTTAAACTCTTGAAATAAGAAAAGAATAAAGCGATAACAACTACAAATTGCATATTTAGCTGGTTAAGCCCTCTCAAGAGGGCCAGTGATTACCATTGCACAGTAAATGTAACTCTTCAAGATATACTTGAATAAACTTTTTCTGAAGCAGAAAAGGTTAGTCTTATCTAGAAAAATCTTCTCTCTGGGAAACCTGTTGAAAGTATCATTAAAATGTATCTGTTAATTTTCAAAGGAAGGTCATTGGGCAACTTCAGATGCTGTTATGTACCAGTTACTGAATTTTAAAGTTAAGACAGCATTCTTTGCATAAGAAATCCTTCATAAAAGTATTTATTTTCACTCCTAGCAGTTATGATTAATAGTTGTTTTAGTTATGGCTAAGTAACTGACTCTGGTGCCTTTTAGGGATAGAAATTTGAAGCGGAAAACTTGTGGGTTTTTTTCCTCTCTGACCTCTCATTTACAGGATGGAAGTGCGAGGCATGCTTTCTGCAGGAATAGGAGTCATAGGAGTCTCTTTTTCTTAGAAAAGAATAGAGCTGTCATTTCATGTCATCCAGTGGGCTTTTCCCCTCCCCTTATCTGCTATGTATTTTGGTAACCCCAGTGAACACCATTAAACAAAAAGTACTTCTCTGCTATCAAATTGACTCAAGCATCAGGCTTAGTTTATTTAGAACAAAATGCTTTTTAGATGCTTGATACTACATGCTTTGTTTCTACCATGACAAGGAAAGTGTTCTCAAAGGTATAAAGGTTACTTTTGTGCCGTAGAGCTGCTGCTTCTTGTACTGAACTTCTCCCTGCTTCGAAATCTGGAAGACTGTTTTATACATCTTTTATTTTGCCATTGGCTTTAACTCTCTCCTTGGGTTTCAGGCTACGTACTAGCACGTGTCACCTGTTCTGTGAGAATAAGCTATTGTGGTTTAATACTGGTTGTAATAGCAGATAGGAAAATGAAAACAAGGTAAGGCAGTCATCTTCGTGTGCATCTGGCTCACCTGCATCACATTTAACTATTCTTTATTGGAGATGTTACGTCTGCCCTGCACGCATTCATTCTGCTCTTTCCATTTCTCTGCAAAGGTACTTTGCTTGATGGAGCATAATGCCACAAAACTTAAGCTGTTAGAGCAAAAGCAGCCTTCTGTCAGTTTCATGAGTGATGTTTAGAAACTCTCTTTGCTGAAATACCGGGTTGAAATTTCTGCTAAAACTTCCAAGATCTTGGTGATACAAATGCAGTTTATCAAAGTTTGTGGACTAGCAATGGCAGGAAATGTAAAGATGTTCTTTGCTTGGGGCTACAGCCCGTTTAGATTGAAAAGGGCCTCTTGCTCAGATATATTTTGGGATGATCATGCCAAATCCACATACATGAAGGCCATCTCTATTCTAGAAGTAGTTTCACCAGTTCTGTGCAGAGCCCAGCTTGATAACTGTGGTCAACTTTAAGGACAGCCAATCTTGGTGTCTCAGCATTGTCGCCCTTGTGCTGGGACTGATACGATCTGTGGTTTGGATGCATCCAAGTGGTTTGACCAGAGCTCATTTTTGAGTTTAGTCAGGTGTGCTCACCACTTAGAGCAGATCACAGGGATGCGCCCTCTCGGTGGAACTAAATACCTTCTCTCAGAGCACTGTCTAAAAGCATGCAGCCAGCTTGCATCCAGTGCTAAGTGAAAGTTAATAAAGCTCTTTTGGAGATACCATATCATGTCTTGATACTGGTCATTACTGATGACAGTTCTGTTAATTTGGAGTTGGACTGTCTCATCAATTGAAGCAGATTTCCAGTATCTCAAATTCGAAAATCAAACACAGCAATTCTCTGTACCTCACCCCAGCATTTTTATTTGTCAATGGGGAAATAAACTCTGTGATCCTTAGAAGCTGACCTCTGTTATCAAGGATTGTAACTCAGGAAGTTGGAGCCAGACCCTTTTTGGACTGGCAAATTTTGTACCTGTTCTTTTCAAACACAGAAACAGCTCTGTCACACTCCTCGAGGGCTGGTAGTATTGCATTCTGAAACATCTGAATTAATACTAGGATGGAATTGTCCCTTCCTGTCAAGAAATTAGTGTGTTTTGAGTTGCTATGGCCAGGTTTTTATTTTTGCTAACTCCTCTGATGCTGGGTTACAGTGAAATTTATAAACAGCATCAGTGGCAATTCAGTTGTCTTGAACTAATGAACTGCAGTAGCACTGCAGAATTATTTGCCACAAGGGTGAGTAAATGTAATAATGTCTTGTTTAATGGAGTAGATGTGTGCTCTTCCTTGAATTCCAGAGCATCTTTGTTAGTAACTTACCTACCTAACAGATTTCACAAATTTGCTTTGGCTAACTTCATTGTAGCACAAGTAAAGATTTCACTAGTGTTAGGGATTTTTTTTTTTCTGTTACATCAGCATTCATGATGAATGTTCCTGAAGGACGTGTATTGGTAACAACCTCCCACATACTAGCAACAGCCTCCTACCTAAATGCTGAAGTTCCCAGCTAACTGATAGCTGGGAACTTCTGTCACTGACCTATCTGCCATGAGCCCTATCCAGTGTTCTTGGGTGTGACTCTGAATAGAACCTTCATTTTTCCATTTCTTGCGTGACTTCAGACCTTGTCTTTCTGAAATGAATATTGGCATTGTCTGACAAGCCAGAGGCTTTGTGCCAGTACCTTCACCTTCAAAGAATTCTTCAAGCACTGGTATAGTTGAACTGTTCATGATACTCTGTGGTTTGCGTAGATAGTAATCAGTTGTCTCTCAGTGCTATGCCAAAAATTGGAATTGCAGCAGTCTTCCATGCGCATGAACTAATTCATGTGCTGGTGTACCTGCCGCTGGTGTACCTGCTCACAAGGGCTGTAGAACTGAGGTTTGTCTGAACACATGAAACTGAGCCTTTTAATTTTTTCAGAAAGGTATTGAAATCTTGCAAGCTACTTTGCAAGTGCACTAAAATTCTTGTCTTGTTTCGATCTTGAAGCATTAAAGTAATTTCAGAGTTCTCATGAAGTCCCAAATCGTTAACTAATGCTTACACTCTTGTGGAATTCATTTACTTTGAAAGCAGTCATCCTTCGTTGAGAACACCATAGACCAGGTTTCACGCATTCATCTTGGAGTCATCCTCAGAGGTTAGTGTAGTGTGAAGCTAATCTTGCAGAGAGAGTTAGTTAGAAGCTAATCTGAAGCAGCAGTCTCTAATAGTAGAGGAAGCTCAAAGAACTGAAATTTGTCTTTGGGAATGTTACACCCGTTCGCGGCCCATTTGTGACTGCAGATGAGACAGTCAGGAACCATGGCGCATGTTGTAAATCTTTTTGCTGGGATTATTTGATTTACACTAAGCTATTTCTGAAGGTTAGTGATAAGATTCTCATATGAAAGAAGAGTTTAGTGACTCACAGGGAATGTACTTCTGACTATTCTGACTTTACTGCCTCCAGGAATGAAAGATTTTTAAGGATAATGCAGCTCTGAAAACAAAACTCTGAGGCATTGGCAGATGAGGAGACAACACAAGGCTTTTGATAAGGTGTGCAGTTAGAGATTGGGAATCTTTGTTCTTCCACTAATTAGCTCAGTGCCTCTCTTTTCTCATACTTAAAATGGAGGTGCTACCTTACTTTCTCTGAAGTGTTTTGAAATGTTTTAATAATAAAAAAATTAATCACCATTTCCAGAGCAATTCGAATCACTTTTTTTTTCCCAGTTAGGAAATCTGTATTTCATAACTCATTTCATCAACAGATTTTTATCTTTTTTTTACAATAATTGTTTCTAGGCATTTTATTCCCATATTTTCTGAATTATAGCCTCTTAATATGCTGTTAAACAAAACTTCAAATAATTTGGGTATGTAGGGAAGATACTGATGTTTGTTTAAGGACTGAAGGCGCATGCAGCCTGAGTCTGGGCTTAAATGAACAAGTCATCTAAAGGCACTGCCAGACAGGCAGATATCTTTATTTTGGTCAAAAAGAGAAGTCAGGTTTGTCATATACATCTTGTTCCACATGTAGGCTTATAGAGCATAGTGAGAGAGGTGTTAAGGTGACTTTAACCTGTATATTAGTCTCATCTGGCAGTGTATTCTCCTGTAACATATGATGCAGGGCTGTAATCATCATGCATTTCTCTGTGGTTGAACTAACATTTTCCTGTTTATGTGTAAGACTATTCAGTGTTACAGTTTAGAGGAAGAAGAAAAGGTAATGAAAGTGTAGGTGCTGGCTTCCCCACAAAACTGGAATTGCAGGATGGCATGGACAGTTCAGGGTCCAGGCTGGGGGACTGAGAAATACTCCACAGAGGGCCAACCGCTGAATTTATGAATTTTGGTTTTTAACAAGAAAGAAGGTATTTTCTATTTAGGTTTATGTGATGGCAGGCAATCTACAGTTTGTTTTACTGCTGTGACCAAATATGGAGGGGCAGTATGTAATTGTATTATTACAGTTAACGTTAATAGAGATTTCGAACTTTTAACTCCTCCTGTCTTTTAGAAATAATATACAGAACTTAGTCAAAAGCATGTGAGAGAGCCTGTGTGGGTCTAACTGTGCCTGATGTAAGAAATGAGCAAAAAATAGCACTGAGGTAAAACTGGTTTTGGGGTAGAAACAAACGCTCATCAATCTATTCAGATATTATTTTTCATTCCTAATCAGTACACGAACGTTTGTGTATCTTCTGTATTCACACCTCATTGCGTGATATTTTAATCAGTATATTTTTTTAGTATTTTCAATTGATATGGCTAATTATATGGGAGAAAGGATGAGAATAGTGGACTAACACTGCTATTTTCAAATAACTTTTAGGTAACTGGAGGCTCCAGTGGAATTGGAAAATGTATTGCAATTGAATGTTACAAGCAAGGTGCTTTCATAACACTGATTGCAAGGGATGAGGTAAGTCTATTAACTATTCTGTTAACAGAATCTGTATAGATAAGGAATAATTTTGAAATTGGTAATTATTCATACTTTCTTCAGTGTGTATTTTAAGGGGATCCTAAGCATTTCAAATTAATGCATTTGAACAGAGGTGGCTGTCTTTTTAAGGAGTGTAGCCAACATGGAATTTGTGATTAACTTTCCTTAAAACTCAGTGCTATCACATCTGTTAATGGCATTCATTATTTCACTGTCTAGGGTCTATTGCAGAGGACAAAAGCAGGAAAAACCCTATGTTCTTTCAAACTGTAGAATTTCCCTTCAATAAGTGACAACTGGGTGATTAAAAACAGTTCTTAAAATTCACAGCATTTTTTGATGTCTAATCAGCATTATGTCATACTTTTTACTAGAGAAAAACTGTTCATAAAGACAGCTTTGGAGGAAAAAGTGTTGCTTTGGTTTGGTTTTTTTTTTTACTAAGAGGTATTCAGAACTTAGTTGGAATGACTCTGTTTTCATAATGGGTTGTTACTTTATTTGTAAAGAAAATAACTAATTATTCAGGAAATAAAAGCACTTAACATTTTTGCAGGGGCTCAGTCCCAGCTGTCTTTAATAATTTACTTACACTTAAGAACTTATTTTGCATAACGGTGAATGCAGCCAGAATTAACTCTTGAAATATGTGATAATTTGAATTTACCAAATTTTAGCTTAATTTTTATGATGGTTCCATAACAGTGATTGTTCTTCAGAATAGTTTATGTAATATCACATACATATAAAATAGAACCAGTATACAGGAGAAAAATTAATACCTACAGACTTAGGTACTCTGTGTAGTTGTATGAAACAGAAACATTAAATAAATCTGTTGCAGAAGTCAGGACTGGCTTTAGAAGATGAAGTAAAAAAAAAAAAGCAAGTTCTGGTAGCTTGATGGAGTTCATGTTTTCATTATGTATTCATAAATCTGTAAAATGGCAGTAGCAAAGTGTTATAACCAGTTAGGGATAACTTTTTTGGGTTTTGGGGAATGTTTTTAAGCCTTGTTGGAAACACTGATGAAGACTGAATTGCTCTCAGAACTGCAGTGCTTTAGCTGTTCTTGTATCCGTTTCAGAGCAAGCTGTTGCAGACAAAAAAAGAAATAGAAAAGTATTCTGTTAATGACAAGCAGGTAAGATCACTCCTAACAATGGCTGGTGTGTGTTTTGTTTAAGATAGTCACTACAACATGTTCAGTAGTCCTGTCCTTAAAACAAAGCTGTTGGACAAAAATGAGTGAGGGCTCAGTGTCTGCTTTCAAATATACTGATCTGCTTACATTAGATGTTCTGAACTCTGCTACATTTGATGTTGCCTGGCTAGTGCATTAGTGTGCTTTTCTTATAGAAAGAGCTTGATGTCACCAGCTGTAGGTGTAGTGTGCTTTTTTGGATAGCTGCAATTTACTGTCACTCAGTAAGCACTTGTATTCTTCAAGATTAAGTGGAAGAACCACTTTTTTCTTTTTTTTTTTTTTAAAATCTCTCGCTTTTTGCAGTTCATGGAAAAAAAAGTAGGTACTTGTTTCCAGGTTTAGTTCACTATATCATACTTGTATTCCTTTTCCTGGTGAAGTACTCTATCGGATACACAATTTAAATGGGAGGAGTTCAGAGTCTTTAAATGCTATGGTGAATAAATATAGAATAGTGCATAAAGGCACTTTTTTAGAGCTCGCAGAGGTACTAGCTTAAAATAGGTACACTTGCTATGTTCAAAATATGCAACTTCAAGATGAAGTGCTGAACTTATTTTTTCACAATAATAATCAAGGGGACAGGGGAAACAGTATTGAGACTGTTAATGTCATCTCCTTTCTTGTGTTCCAGAATTTTTTTGTTACTCTTATGATTCCAAATAGAAGCAATTTATTTGACTGCAAAAAGGGATTTGAATTGATAAATAGGATATTCTGTTGAAAAGAAGCAATGGAAAAAGCCAAATATTTGAAAGCAATGATGTTTGTACTAGGTCATACAAAATTCTCTTAATATCTCCATTTATAAGATAAGATTCAGTCTTTACTTCCTAATAATTTTGTCATATGGCTCAAGCTGATTTTTTTGGTCTGTGCATGCTGGCTTACTCAGATCTACCTTTATTTGAAAAACTAAGCTGTTTGAGGTGAGGGGAAACTGGGTTTTGTCCATTTTAAATAAATAAATAAATAATTCCCGATAACCATTTTCTTTTAGCTGCTCTAGTAGTTTCCCAAGCTTAGCATTAAAGTTAATCCTTTTTCAAACACTGTGTCAGGATGTTCTTGTGAAAATCTGTCCAAGCTTGATAGATGCAGACTTTTTAACAGACTGATACTTGGTGCGTGTTTGTAAGAGTTTGGGTTAAAATCTCAGGAAGTACCTTCAAGGTTGAGCAGCCTCCGGTGTGGACTGAACAGGACCACTTTTGCAGAAGCAGCTTTAGACTTGCAGCCAGGTTCAGTACAGGCCATGGGAGTTGAAAAGTGGGCTGGCTCTTCTGTCACTCTCACTGGGTTGTAGACATTGTCACAGGGAAGCCTGCCCGATCTAAATGCAGAGAACAGAACTGGAAAAAGTAGGGAGTCTGGGGCAGAGCTCACACTGGAAAAGCAGATCAGAAGTTGGGAAGTGAGAGGAGCTTCACTGAGAAGCTGTGCAAAAGGATTGCTGAAAGAGAGTAGAGAAAGATGTCTGATACGGATCACGTGCACAGACTGTTAATGTTTACAAGATGTCAAGCTAAGTGGCAAAGATTCACAGGAAAGATTATTTTTTTACACGTTCAGTTCTTGGATATATCCATGAAACCAGGTTGCATTGACAGCCAGGTCTGGCACCTGCCTACATGTTTGTGTTTGACTTGGCAAACGTTCTTTTAAAGATGCCTGCACGTGATTTATTTAGATCGCTGACAGTGCAGCCTTTATAGATGGAACAAAATCCATGCCTTTAGAGGTTTTTTGCAATATTTTTTTAATCCCTTTCCTGGTGTAGAATCCCAGTTACTTCACTAGGAGTTGAGTTGATGTTTTATTGTGAAATCTTTATAAATGATCCAGCACCATGCAATATTTAAAACAAAGGTGTGGAACAGGGCTGGGGATATTAGACTGTTTCTGGCAGCATATTCTGTGTCCTGGATGTGGATCTATGGATTACCTTCAGTCCGTTCTGTGGAGTGAAGGTAATCATTATATTGGAGCAGAAGAAAGAACGTATGAGAATAGAAGCAAAGAGGTGAATTGTATAATGTGATAGTAGTCAATAAAAGCTGCAGTACTTCCTGAGTGTGGTGTTCACAGTATGAATAACTCATCTATGCAATCTGAACTGTTGACCAACTGCTCGAATTTTGATACCAAACTGATATTTAACCTCCTCACTGATCTTGCAAAGACATCCAGATAATAAATCAGTGTCAATTTTGTTTAACTGCTATTTTGTTCTCTAACTTATGTAAAAGAAAAATATTTCCAAAATGTGATAAATGCCCTAAGGGGAGATGCATGCTGACCCACCAATAACTTGTGCTACAAGTTTACGCTGATGTCCAACTACATACAGTGCTGGAAGGCAGGAATAGCCAACCTGCTATACAGGAATGGCAAGCAGATGCTGTTTATGCAGCTGAGAAGTGTTGCAGTCTAACCAGAGGCAGAACTGACAAATGAGTAGCTGCCAAAGCAGTTAGTTACACTGCGGTAAGCTTTTTTGTGTGTGTCCACGTGCTGCATGAGAAGTGGTCACGGTAACATTTGTTACAAACTGGTGATGACTTTTGTTTTATTTCACCTCAAACTGAGTTTAAATGAATTGACCAAAGTAACAGGGCAGTAATTGGAACACAAATACAAGAGTCCTTCCTTTTTTTTTTTGAGATTGCTTCTCCTTTCAAGATGATGAACTGCCCCAATTCTGATTGCTCATCAAAGAGGGTAGCTTATCTGTAAATACCTGACCACACTGGAGTTTGTAGCGATCTTACAGTTTCTAAGTGGTAACCCAAAGTCAGTGCTTCCTTTGACCAGAAGTTGATTTGAAAGCGCTTACTTTCTGAGATCATTTTGCTGAAAGTACTCAGTAACTTTCAAGAGAAGTAGGGCCTAACGTGTAGCTGGAACAAAACTTAGATATCGCTGTCATCTGGTTTTTGTTGTCCTGTCCTGCTTGCCCTTCCCTCTGAGGCCAATGCTTATTTTCATGTTTCTGTATCTTTCAAACTAAACCCCATAATCTCTGGTTTCCAGACAAGGAGTAAACATATCTAAAAAGTGAAGTAATGTGTATATTTGTGACACTGTGCAGCTAGTCAGTTTCTCATAGAATTTTTATTTTAGTTTTGTCCTTGACATGTCCCAATTAAACAATATACAACTAAGTTTACTACTATTCCTAAAAAAAAAATTTAAAAAGTGGGTCGCGTGCACATGCCAGTACTAAAGTTAGCAGGTTTTTAACGCTTGCTTTATGCGTTCTGGAAAAGTGTTTTTGCAGTGCTGATGCTGCAGTTTCAGAGACGCAGTCCACAAACATGCCTTTCTATCATGTGGGAAAAAAATCTTTTTTCTTAAAGATGAGCCTGAGCTACACAAATGGTTTGACTTGTGTTCAGTGCTGATGAAAGTTAAATGTAGCACTGTGGAACTTTGACTGCCTTAGTTAAAATAGTTTTTATTAAACTTTTAATGTAAATAACTCAAGTTGTAGTCTGTCTTAGTACAATAAATTAGAAACCATGCTTTGCACATGAGTGGCTGCTTTGAAGATCCTAAAGTGTTTATTTGTTCTTAATATAATCTTTATTATACTAGAATATGTGTGTGTGTGAGGCGGAGGAGCTCGGAGGGGGCAGGGATTGCTTTTTCCAGTGTGGGAGAAGTGCAAACTGTCCTGTCAAAAAGACTTCTTGGTTTTTCTGGAAAAGATGTGTCATTGGGTTTTGTTGCATATTGAAAGGCATGGAGTCAACAGTAATTGGACTTACTGTGTTGTAAAAATGTCCTTTCACTTTTCTAGGTTGTACTGTGTATTTCTGTTGATGTATCTAAAGACTACGAGCAGGTGGAGAATGTTCTAAAACAGGTGAGGAAGTAACTGATTCATTCACCTGTGTATCTTAAGAAGCTTATCTGTCTGTGATGTATTTCTAATGGAAATAGTTTCTTATCATGATACTGTGCTATAGGAAGGATTTTTCCTGCTAAAGAACATCTTAACCTCTGTCCCCTCTTCCAGGCTCAGGAGAAGCTGGGGCCAGTTGACATGCTTGTAAACTGTGCAGGAACATCAGTTACAGGAAAATTTGAAGATATGGAAGTGAATTCTTTTGAAGTGAGTGAGCACACTTTTTTGTTTCATTATATGATGATTTCTTATGCAACCACTCTAACGATTAGGTTGCATTCCTGTGTCTTTCCAGACTTTGTATGAATAGTGACACACTTGATTTGTCGTGGCTGTCAGAATTAAAATATATTTAGATTTGCGAGGATTGCCTCTAATATCTCACCTGATTATCAGTCCATTGATGGGTCAGAACAGTAAATTCTCCCTCTGACGGAGTCCTCAAGATGGCAAATAAGCCTAACATGTATTTTTATAGTTTAATTCGCTGTGAAAGGCACTGAACTTCACGTAGTCTCATTTTTATCTGGTGAAGATTTTTTTTCTATATGTTTAGCCTGATTAATTGGCTGTTACCGGTGTTCAACTCCAAGATGCACAAATTGTTTACAGCTTGAGAAACTGGTGCTCTCATGAAAAGACCAAAACAAAAACCCCAGATCCCTGTATTTTGCTTAGTTTATGCCCCAAGCCCTCAGGTCCCCAGTCATCTACAGGTAACACTGAATCATCTGAAAATACTGAAGAGGCATAATTTTATAATAAATTTGGATCATACATTCTGTTGCTTATATAAGCTATCAGTTGTGATTTAGGTCTTCTAGAGAGTAAAATTAAAGACTTCCCCATAGCCTGAAAAAGATTAGTCTCTGAAATGCATAGCTACATAGAATTTTTCCTGTTCCTGTTTTAGAAACCTCTTTAAACTTTCATTTTGGTATGTTTTCATCCATCACGCCTAAATTGGTTGCTTTCTGGACACTGTTTAGGTTAGATTTTCCCTCAAATACACTTTTTTTTTTTCTTGAAGGCCATATGGTTCACTGTATTACCAGTATCCTGGATGCTATTAAGACTTGTAGATAGACTGGGTTTCTTTTGGCTTGAAATTAGATTTTTGGCTATAAAACAGTTTATGAAGCTGTAGAATAGAAAACAGTTGTTTCTTTTGCCAGCTGATGGAACTCCAAATCTAGTCAACTTTATTGTTACAGCAGATTGAAATATGCATTTTGATAAATAATATGAAACAGGTGAAGTATTCTGAATCTGTGGCTCAAATACCATTTTAATATCATTTGTACAGAGATTAATGGCAGTCAATTATTTGGGTAGTGTTTACCCGAGTCGAGCAGTAATCACTACCATGAAGGAACGAAGAATGGGAAGGATTGTGTTTGTATCGTCTCAGGCTGGGCAATTAGGCCTCTTTGGTTATACAGCTTATTCTCCAACGAAGTTTGCTCTTCGAGGGTTGGCCGAAGCCCTGCAAATGGAGGTATGTATGCAATAATTCCAGTATTTTTGATTGTAAACAAATTATTTTTTTTTATCTAGCAGCTCAGCACATTTTCATTTAAATAGTTCTCTTTTTGTCTTGTGCAGCACTGCTGATATCAGTGTGCTCTGTTGGCCCCTTTTTTGGCAGCAATACAATCCTATTGGTCTGCATGAGCTTGCAGAAACTAAGCTGATTTCAGTTGCATAAGAGGGAATAGATTGAATTTGTTCCTAGAACTGAAGATGACCACATGTGCAGGCATTTTTTAATCTTTTATTTGAACTAAAAGGACTTGGATTTTCAGTCCGAGTAGAAGTCTCTTTTCAAGGCTAAGTGCAGAATAATATTGAAGAGTCCATGGATGCATGAGGGGCAGGCCAGTGATTCCCAACATGGTTGTGAGGCCGTGGTAAGTGGGTTGTGAACCATGTGAAACCGTAAAACTTGCAAGCTACGATAGAGGATTGTCCACAAAAAAGTTGTGTTGACAATGGATCACCTTCCTAAATTTTGATATATATAAGCTTTTTATAGTGCAATGATCTAAACCTATGCTTAAGTCAAGACTCAAAACCAAACAAACACTGTTTTAATTATTGAATTGAACTACATTGGTAAGTACATTGTAGTAACACAGGTAAAGTTTATTTGAAAATTACTTCCATTATTCTTCTGTTACGAATAATATATATTTTAAGTTGTTAAGTGTTAATATATAAAGTGTCCGTGTTTGGTTCTAGACCGTTGGATAGTCCCTGTTGTTACCTTGTTCTGTTTAATATAGTTGTATGCCTTGATCAAGATAAGAGTGTGAGGTAAAACAGCATCTGAACACTTCTGGCCTGCCAAATAGAACAGTGTGACTGCAAGGTCTTTATTCACACTGGTGACAGGAATTTTTGTGAAGACTGAATTACTCAAAACTAAAAAGAGGGAGCTTATGGACCTGGGATGTGGATTTTCAGTGTTTTCAGTATAGAGTTCTTCATAATAAAAATGCCCTCTGAATATTTTCATTAAAAGCTTCTCTATTTGTATTGGAGCATATATTTGCATTGCTCTAGTTTCTAAAAGTCATGCGTAGGTGATATAATTTTATGACACATAGATACAAATACATCACTAAATGTAATTCTTGACACTAGACCTTCCATTTTTCCTCATTTTCTACTTAATTTTCTGTCTTCTTAGATTTTGACTCCTTGCGAGTTTATACCATGAGTTGAAAAGCCTTGTGACTTGAGTATACCTCTTAAAGATACCAAATTTGAGTTTTACATTTTTGTTGATTTTTTCCTCATAGTTGTCTGTTTCAACATATTTTCACTGCTGAACAATGGCAAAAACAGCATGTTAATAAGCCTTGGTGAAAGCCTTTTAGGCCTTGTGTTTATGAATGCTGGGTACTAGTGTTAGGCAATGGTTTAGCCTTTTTTTAAAATTGGAGTTGGTAAAATTGTAGAGTGAATCTACTTTCATATTCCTCCTAAATGTTTTAAAAACCACTTAGATTCATCAAATATTTTACATAAAATGTAAAGTTTTTAGATATTTTAAACAGAGCAGCCCGACATCCCTCTTCAGGGATGCCCGATCTCTCTTTAGGATCTTTGTTGTTTTGCTTTCTCATTTGACAAAGCTCTAAGTCTTGCAAGTGCTGAATATGAGGGTGAGTTATAACAGGAAGCAATTTAAATTTATGCTTGCTGTATTGTTTTGGTACAAGAGCAATTAATGAAGTTGAGGGACATGTAAAGGCTGTCAGTATTAAGATAACACTTACTCTTGTAAAATACAGGTAAAACCTTATAATATCTACGTAACGGTGGCCTATCCTCCAGATACTGACACACCTGGCTTTGCAGAAGAAAGTAAAACAAAGGTAATCTTTTCTTCAGTAATACTGTAATGTTTTTAAAGCTTCACTTTGTAGTAAGCAGTGCATTTCAGATTTCATTCACTTCTGTAGTACTTTTTAAATCGGTGCATATTACAATTTTAAGAAGTACTTTTAAACACTTGAGTTTTATCAGCTTAACTCGTCAGAGTTAAATATCTTGTACAATAATTTTACATCGTTTATTGTTCTGGCTTTCAGTGGAAGAACCACCAAAGTCTTTCTGTACACAATTGAAATAGTACTGTGGAATGGTAAACTGTAAAACCACTGTTTTGTTTTGATATCAAAGCTCCATGAGCCAAAAATAGTATTTCTATTTTGCATCTTTCATAGTATGCAGTTGTTCTGATAGATGCAACAGGTCAAAATAAACCTCAGTTGCTTCAGTGAAGTCTGCACACTAACTATGCTGTATGAATGTATGTAATGACACAATTCCGTAGTGGCTGCTGTCTAGTCTTAAAGTAGAAAGGAAACTCTTGCATTGTGTTTGGAGTCCAAATGACAGTATCACTTTTCAAAAGGTTAGGTCGGCACTTGGACCTCTTTCACTTGGCTTACCTTGAAAAGGAAAGTTTTGACCTTGAAAAATTTAGTCAACTCTTGTCATTTGACATGTCTCTTACATAAGACCAAAAACTACATTCAGACCCCCTGTTCAGACTGCAGGATCAGGTAACCAGAGTAAAATGTGTCTATTTTTAAGTTGCATACTGTGAACTAGAAAACCTGGTATCTAAGGAGATCGGCCTTTCCAAGGTGCCTCACTATACACAAGAGGAAAGTGGGGCTTTCACCCTTTGTATAGGAATGGGTAGGAATTGTATAACATCATTCTTCATCATTTCTTGATACAGGTACTCCATATTAAATGTATACTCCCACACATCCACACAAGGTGCCAGAATTAGACATCCACAGATACTTGTATAACTTGCATGTCCTCTGGGATTTTTCTTCATAATAGCCTATTTCATGGAATTACAGTCTCCAGCACTGCTCATCTAAGATTTCTCTTTAAAAGAGATTCAGCGAGATTTATGTTATTTGCCAAAAAGGTGTCTTAAGCAGAGACTTATGCTTTGTTTTAATATACATTAAGTCTTCTGGTGGCTTGCTCTTCTCATGATAGTGTACCTTAAATCTCTGCAATATTGCATTGCTCTGGCAGTTCAGATACTTATTGTTGCATTTATTTAATACTACCCAGTGTAGAACATCTGTCTCTCTAGCTTGCATCTCCTTAAGGACTAGGCTATTTTTCGCTGTAATCATTGAATATAGTAAAAGAAAATGTCAGGAACTAGGATATGCCTTTCCTGTATTTAATAACTGAAGATTTTTGTTGTTTTGTTTTGAGTTTGCTTTGCTTTGTTTTGGGTTTGTTTTTTTGAGGTAACTGCTTTACAAATGACAACTGTGCTTTGGGTGGCTGACTAGCAAGATCAAATATTTAGTGGCTGATTTCTGCCTGCCTTTTTTTGTTTGTGTTATTAACTTCAGCTGTTGTTCCTGAGCAGCTGCTAATTTTTTTTCCTAAATGTACAGTATTTTAATTATTGTTGACATCCATACATCTCTTTCAGTTTCGGTTGATACTGCTCAGTAAGCTCAAAAGTACCTAGGTCTTATGAGATGGAGATCTGATGACATAAGGTTTTTTTTGTGTGAGTTCTGCTGGCAAAGACACTGATTTCTTCCTTCCCCTTCCCCCCCTTAAAAATATATGTACTAAAAAAACAAACAAACAAAAAAAACCCCAAAACAATTTCAGTGAGCCTGGTCAGTGAAATCAGGATTCATAATTCTACAGATATTTGGAAATAGGCCTGTTTCTGTGAAACTTAATTTCTGTAGTACTTTGGATTGATAATGAGTGAGAAAACAGTAGTTGCTCAGCTCTTCCCTAGAAATACTTTTAAAAAGTATTAATCTCAGAAGTAAACTAGTCCCAGTATTTGACTAGATTGAATGCTTCAATTAAATTTTGTAATTAAATGTAACTGAATTAGCCATTACAAGAAGTTGACTTGTGACCAAGTACTCTTTTTCTCTCTTGATTTAGCGCTGGTTTTTCTTCATGAACAGAAGCATCTTTCTTAACATACTGAGCATTTAAATAGCTTGCTGTGCAGTTAGCTCCATCATTGTTTTAATTGTTAAAAGAATAGGAATAACAAACATGTTTCTAGATACTTTAAAGCCTGTTTTTGCTGTTTGTTTTTGTAACAGACCAGACTTTTTTGTGTGTGAAATAAATTATGATTGCTAAAATAACTGCCATAATTGCTTTCCTTTAGTGAGGTAAGGTGGCATAAATGCTTTAAACATAAAGAAATAAAATACAGTGATGGATTTTGGTGGATATCAGTGTGTGGAGTTTGAGGAATTAAAAAAAAAATTGTCTTGTAGGGTCTTAAAATATTTCAGGCCTATCTTTTATTTCATTTCTGGCAAAAACTATAAATGTACTAATACAGGTGTTGAGGAGACATAGATTAAGCATTTTGATAGCTTCTGCTGAAAATAAAATACTTGGGGAGGGGGAAAAAACACTTTTAAAAATATTTTATTAGTAATAAACTATTAAAAAATGCTACTCAAGGAAAAGTTGGCATTTCCCTTTATAAAATTAGACTATTATTTAGGAAATTGCGTTTACCTTTCCTTAATTGGGTATTTTAGGTGATAGTATGATACCACTTGCTAACAGTGATGTCATCCATGACAAAAGACCCAAACCCGAAATTTGACCTTTGTATTTTTTTCACCTGGGTGGTGGTAGTCAAACTTATATTTGTGTTTCTGTACTAAAGCCCTTAGAGACAAAGCTGATTTCTGAAACTTCATCCGTTTGCCAAGCAGAACAAGTTGCCAGAGTTATAGTCAAAGATGCCATAGTAAGTAAATTCTCTTTTTAAAGTATGTTCTTTGTTGGAGAGACTAGGATCGCATGTAATGCTTGTTTAAGACTGTAGGACAAGTGGCTAAGCTAAATGTAAAATCACTGTATACAAACAGTACTCTTTGCTGGTTGGTTTGAGCAGGAGGTATTTTCTTTATTCTTTTTACCACTGTGCTGACAAATGATTTTATAGAGTCTCTTGGAACTAAAAAGTATCTGAAGTTGTACATTAGGCAGAAGAAAATGATGCATCAGTATGATGCAATGTCTCAAAGGCAGATTATGACTGACTTTAAAGTGCTGAACTCTATTGACTTCGTATGTATCAAATACTATTTGTCTAACCTCAAAAGCCTGTTGGACTGTCTCTTGTTTTTCTTGAAGATGAGGTCATCCAAAAATAATTTTACACTGAATGAAGGCAGTCTAGCCTTTTTGGCTTTTAATGTCTTAAGTATGTGATTTAGGGGTGATTACATAAAATGCTGCTCATAGTTGTTAAAGATGTATCGCCTCTCTGAGGAGTTTTTTTTTTAATGTTTTGTGATACCAAATGCTTGCATGCTTAATAAAGCACCTCAGAATGGAAACAAACGTGAAGTTTCATGTTCATACTTTTGATCTTCAACATGATTACATCCACAGCAGGTGTTCAACTGTGAAGTTTTCATATATTTTCACAAATACAGCACATAAACACAAAATGATGTCTGGTTTTGGGATGGTGAGTTTTAGAAGCAAGTACTGCCTTACATGGTATTCTGATTTGGTGCTTAAGGAAAACTAATCTCCTCTCTTGTCTTAAGCATCTGGTATTTCCACACCATGCTTTCAGCACTTTGGATGGTATATGAGTTCAGACATGGGCTTTATGCACTCAAACCATCAGCTGAGAGACTACAATAGAAATCAAAAGGTAGCTAGCTCTGTACTGTGGGAACAGTACAGTTTCTCAGTCGTGCGTTGGGAAATAATGAAATCTCATATCCTCTAATACTCTGCATAGATTCACTCCTAACCATGATTCAGGAACGCCACCTTCTCCTTTCACTTCTACATTCCATAGATTTAGGCCTTTTGGAAAGTCTTTTCCAGTATAATGTCTGCTGGAAACAAATGTGAGAAGCCTGGGAGTGAGAGCTATAGAGCTGCAATTTCCCCCCATGAGTAGTGGAAAAACCAAACAGCTAACTTCTTCCTGGTGTCTGTCCCCCACTCTTCTGCCAGCTGGATTGCATAATTGGCTGTATGTCTCACAGTTTTGAGGAACGCAAGTTAAAAATCCTTGATGTAGATGGAGAACCTGTTACCTAGCGTTTGAAATACACCTCCCTGCCAAATCTCACGTGATAACAAACTAATTTTAACAAAAGGCAAGCAGTATTCTGCAATTATAGTAGTGATTGCTGCTCTGACAGGTAGGGTGTAATTCTGTCTCTGAAAGATACTTACAGACAGGGAGACCATCATGCATTTTCTCCATCAGTAAGCATGCTTCAAGAAGAAATGCAGAGCCTTTCTACCTCAGTAGGTAATCTGCAGTAATTTAGCATACCTCTCTCTAAAGAGGAGTTACTTTTCTAGTTCATTTTTTAAGTGAATGCCTTTTGCAGTGTTGCTGTGTAGTACAAAATATTCTTGAATATTTTGATTATTGTGTTAATATTTCTTACATTAAAATATTTGTTGTTAGCTGTGTTCATCAAGAATAGCTGTTGAAATAAAACACATCATGATGTGCCACAACTGGATAAATTAGTTTTTTCTTTTCTTAATCACTGTTTTTCTTCCATCTAGCAAGGGAACTTCAACAGCTCAGTTGGATCTGATGGTTACATGCTATCAATATTGACAAGTGGAATGTCACCAGTCACGTCTATTACTGAAGGTCTTCAGCAGGTAAGGTTTGGGAAGGCCCAGTCGTAACAGTTTCTTACAGCTTAAAGTAATTTAAAATATAGAACATTATGCAAACATTAATTATTTTTTCATCAAATGGCTATTGATACTGTGGAGACTTGGGTTTGGGAAACTGAAGTAGTATTTTCAAGCTGAAGCAGCAAGTTGGTGGGAGAGCTAAGATTACTACCTGAACTGTTACACAGTTATGATGGTTTTCATGAGTTTGTTTTCTGAAATTCTATAACATACCTGCCTGGAACACTCTTCTTTCACAAATAAGTAATATGCTGCTATCTGGGATCTTAAATGAATTGAAAGATGTTTCTCTCTGTTTCCAGGTTGTTTGCATGGGCATTTTTCGCATCATTGGTCTGTTTTACCTAGGAAGTTTTGACAGCATAGTTCGTCGCTGCATGATGCAAAGGGAAAAATCTGAAAGTACAGATAAAACTGAGTAATCTTGGAATTGAAAGAAGAATGTCAAACAGTCCTGGACAGCTTGCTGCTTCAGCGGGACTCGGTTTTTCTCCTGAAGGATTTAGACTGGAAGTACTTGCATACGTGACAGATGAGTCCCCTCAAAAGCTATGAAAGAAGACAGAAGTACAACTCCAGAAAATGCCAAACTATGCAAAAGTGTGAATGAGGTTTATGGATTTTTTTTTGGTGATTTGAGTTGGAGAGAATTAGGGGAATCTGTAAGTGACCTGCAGAGTGGAATTTGAGAATGGACTATGTGTGGTAATTCTGGACAGATGCTTAAGTTTTCTCACGTTGGTGCTTATGGACAAAATAAGTACCATGACAGACTGGGCTGAAGTAGATTGAAGTCTAAGTTGGTACCTTTTGCTAATGTTTTGGGACTGTTTTTAATTTAGAATGTTAACTTTTCCTTTGGCCAGTCAACAGATCCTTCTGCTAATGACAGCTTTCCTTGTTCTATCCAACATGCGCCTGTGGAAACCTTAAGAATGGCAGATACACAATCCAAGCTTTCTCAGTCTGGGAGTAATTAAAAAGTATGATTTGATATATGCATACTTTCTAAAGGGAGATGAAGAACCCGTTCCCACAGAGAAATGCTAGGAGGTGTGACAGGGTCTGTAGCTCTTCTGGCCTTCGAAGTATGTTGTGAACAAGAAAAATCAAACCAGTACCAAGTGTGTTATGACTTTCAGCATTTTAAGCCATTGAATAATGTACGATTTTTACAGATATTTACTTTTCTTTACCTGCCAGTTTTTGCTCTGGAAAGGAAAGTAGCCTAATGCTACTGTTATGCACATTATTTTTTCAAAGCTGCAAATGATGAGCCAAACCAGTAGTTGATGATAGAATCAGTTGTAATTCAAATGCCAGGCTCT
>NW_010164978.1:6575-9027 GCF_000695765.1 Mesitornis unicolor | reverse complement strand
GCAGGAATGTAGCTTTTTGGGGGGAGGGGGTTGGGAGAGGGAGAGATGTGTGTCAGAATGGCATTCCACGCTTAATTTTATCACCACATGGAAAAACTTTCACATGACAAGGAATGATTTAAAATATTCTCCTTCTATGTCCCACTTCTAATTTGTTTCCTTACATTGTATGAAACAAAGCTGCTCAATAACTGCTTCAGAATACACAGATCCCAGTGGCTGTTTTTAATAAATCTTAAGTTTAACACTGAAAAAGTTTGATGCATAACAATGATGTTTTAAGGGTGCACTATATATACTGTTTATTTCATGGACCACTATAGCAAGTGCCTTGTGAGCTGCTTTTTTTTCCAAAAGCTGCATATTTTGTATTTGTTAGCACCGCTGTGTTTTCAGTGTCATATTTTCCATTTTCAGTCAGTAATCTGAATCTAAAATTACTCATAAAACCAGGCACTTTCACTTCCTTGAAAGTAGTATTTAACAGTAAAATAGGCAAATTAATTGAATACCTCTTCTTAATAGATGTAGAGAATATCTTAACAAAAGCAATCTGAGAATAAAATAGTAGGTGGTTAACTGGAAAACCTTTAAAATTTATTTTATTGAGGCTGTTTATTTTTCCTCTGAATTCCATTGATCACTCTTCAGATTTTTTTCACATGGACTAAACTTGTTTTAACACCTCGTTTACAGACATTTTTGGGGAAGGGTCACATTTGCACTCTCATCTGAAGTGGTTAGACTTTCATTAGATCGCAAACATTGAGGCATTGTTGCATTCTTCACAAAGCCTATTTTCTAGGTCCTGCCTCCTGATTTTGTTTAGATATGTGAAGTTGTGCATGCCTGCAATATAGTATTAATTTTGAGACTAGAGTGTATTCCTGCATTTTAAACAGCTGGGCTTCAGTGCAAAGAAAGCTACTGTGCATATGTGTTTCCTGTGCTGCTTAATGTGAATGCCGTAATGGAGCGTTTATCATACATCTATCGTCAACACTGCTGTTTCTTAAAGCAACATAACACTGCTATTTGGACCCTATTATCTGTGTTTGTATTTTGATGCAAATCAAATACTCCTTTGACCACCTGTGAAAGATACCGGAATGGGTGAATCTGTTGTGCTGTAGTTTGAAAGAAATGCTGATGTAAATCATTTGACATCAACACAAGCTTGAAGGTCAGGACTTAAAACCAGTATGACTTTTGGATACTTGAATCTTTGCATCTTCACATTGGAATGTTAAAGGGTTTGCATTTAAGAAATGTAATCCAGAAGGTCAGAGCACAGGCAAGATGCTATGGCAGCTGGGCCTCTTCAAAATATTTCATGTTGAACATCTTAGATCACTGATCACTCTTCCTTGACTGAAGAGTCCTCCAAATAATGACTGATAATTCAGGGCTGTGAAGGAGAAATAAAAATACAAGGTGAAAGTTACGGCCCTGATCTATAGAGATATCAGGTCACACCTAATTTTGCACAGTGTAAGTGGTTGCAGTGGCAGTAAAACTGTAGGTGGAACCTCTTGGCAATTGTGGAAATTGGAATGAGGCAAGTTTTTTGAAGGAACAAGAGTAATCTTTTAAAATGGTGTAGTTTCTTTTGTTGCAAATTAATGCAGTTAATTTTCACTGATAAACTTTTCAACTGTTCTATTGTTGAAATGTAGTAAATTGTCAACTATAGCAACCTTTGGTGTAAGTTTTGTTTTCTTATGCACATTCTCTGTCTACCAAGGTACTCATTTTAAGGTCCAATATTAAGTGAAGGAGATGCCTTGTAATCTTGTGGAAAAATGTTTAACAGCCAAAAAACTGTTCTGCCAGTTTAAATGTTAAAAAATGTATGGACTGAGATGTTCTAGCAGTGTGTTAGATCCGTGAAGAACTTCAAATAGGCTTTATTACTTTTTGTCATATTGTCAGTAACTTAATCACTTGTGCCATATCAGTCGGTGTCTTGTCTCTTGTTTTCTTGACCACTCTTTTAAGATTCCATTTTGGCTTTGATAGTCTTTTCCATTCCATGTAGTTTCTAATGACTGTCTGCTTTAAATACAGGTTCCTTGTTACTTTACATAGTTTACTTCACCAAGGTGTTCATGTGCAATTTAAATAGATTTAATATTTTACTAAGGAAAAAAAAGATGTAGGTAAATAAACTTTATTTGCTGTGAAAAACTCTAGGCACTTTTAAATGGTAAAAATATATAGCATTATTTGTAAAAAGAAACTTTGTGCTTATTGCTTCATCATTTTTGTGCCAGAACTGTAAACTAGTTTTCATATTTTATATTTCTCGAAATAAATGGAGAATCAACGAAGCCTGTAATGTGTAAGTTCTTTGAGGGGATGAAGAGCAGTGGATAAATTAATTTTCAGGGCATAGTGAGTTTTTGTTTGTTTAATTTTGGTTTTGGGTTTGTTTTGTTTTGTTGTATTTTAA
>NW_010164978.1:0-6544 GCF_000695765.1 Mesitornis unicolor | reverse complement strand
GCAGCAGGATCATTTTAATTTTGTAGGACAGCAGAGGGGTCAATATATCCTTCCATTTTGGCAGCTTAGGGCAGAGGTGTACAGCAGATGAAAGATGTCAAGAATTCAACTGGATATTGTCAGCAGACCCGGTGTCATCAAACCATAATGACAGTGGGCTTAAATTGACAAAATGTGCTTTTGTTGCAGGAGGTGCTGCCTGTGTGAGTAGTGCTCGTGCTCTCTGGAAGTGCTGCTGCATCCTGATGGGCCAAGTGATGCTCACCCTTCCTAGTGGAAAACAGCAGAAATAACCACTCCAGTAGCTGTCTTGCTGTACCCTCACTGAGCACGCAGCCAGAGAGAAAATTGCTGTATTATGTTTCAGCTCCATGGTAGGAAAGCTTGAGTGGATAGCAAGCTCCAAGGTAATAGTAGGGGCGAAACAGCTCCAAGATACTTATTCTCAAAGTAAACCCAAAATCGCAGAAGTTCAATCATATAGAATTATGTTATCAGAGAGCCAAAATCAAAAATGGATTGAGGAAAGTATATGCTATCTAAAATGCGTTTTAAAGCAGAGGGGCTGATGTGAATCGTAGAATGTTGGAGAATCAAAACTTTTGAAAGACCGTGTTGCAACTGGAGCTGCAGATTTTTCCCTTTCAGTGAAAGTAGCAGGCCAAAGTAGATTGCTCTTCATTCCTTTTCATAATCAGATTTCAGCTACAGGGCTAAAGTGTCTGACAGCTCAATTTTTATTTTTTTTTTTTTTTTTTTCCCTCCCCAGCCAGTACCGAGCACACTGAAGAGTAGGTTCGTGTTTGATTGTCTGTCAAAGCTGCAGTAGGACCTCATGAAGTCATTTCCTTTCCTCTGTCACTGGGGGGAGACTCTCACGAAAGCCAGAGACCTTTAAATGAGGTGTGTGTCTGTCTGTCTTGCCACACCTCCCATCCTCTTACTTCCTTTCTTTCAGCCTAGATACGCTAAATGGGTGAAAAAGACGACGGTGCTAATCCCCTGTTGGTGGTCTGCAGTGGGCAGGAAATTATGGTGTTAAGTTTTTGGGCAGAAACTTGCACTGAAGGAAACAGTGCAAATATATATATATATAGTTTTGTTTTTTTTCTTTTAACCCCCAAAGATGCCTAACTAATTCAATTGAGATAGTAGGGGTGTGTGGGGGGGGGGTGCATTACACAAAGCTGATTGGAGAATTCTAGATTATAATACCAAACTGCCTCTGCGGTAGAAGGCCACCAAGGCAGTCTGAAATTTTATTTTTCTAAGTTGAAAACAAGTTTGTTTTCATCTTGAAGGGGAATCCCTGTGTTAATTTTAAACCCTTCGAGTTCTAACTATGAAGTTCACTCTGTAGTAGTGCAATGTAAATAAACACAAGGGATGAAAGCAAAGCGTGTGACTAACACTAAATCACACTACTGAGCACTGAGAATTTACTCCCTTGGCCAAAATAAGGTGTTAAATCTGTAAAGATACCAGCTGTAAATAATGTATATAAAAATATGATTAAAAGAAACTTTAAATCTTCTAGGAAACTTGCAACTGAGGGGGAAAACCTTTTCAAAGGTAACAGGTGCTTCAAAGAAAGTAGTTAAAATGAGGTGTGCTGATCTTTCAAAGCATTTACTCAAAAAATGTTTCCCCCTTCTTGCTTTGAGAAATTTTAACAGGTGTAATAAAAGTTCGTGGGTCAGAGATGGCCTCCCTGCTGAAACTGTCTCCTTCACTCTTCTGCTGTTTCAACTGGGATTCCTTTTTCCTTAGGAGAAAGAAAGGGCATAGGTGGCGTTGCCCAGATCACAAGAAGAGTGTGGCAGCTTGTAAAAGGTGGTGAGTCAGCTCAGATACTGTGAAGACAAGACCCTATTGCAACATAGCGATGCAGAGATGTCAAAGGGAAGGATTTCCAGAGCTGGATGCAGTTGTTTTGCCTCCTTCCAGTCCAAACCATGAGGCCTCTGTATCTTGACAAGAAGTGAAGATGGTTGAGGGAAGAGTTCAGTGAAAAGAGTCTGGAAGTCAGGAGCTGTTTGCTGTGTTGGACCCTCAGGATATTATCTGAGTAGCTCATCCAGCTGCCTTTCCTGATGAGCGCAATTAAGCCCCATGAAATAAACCATAATTGCAGGTTGAGCATGCTTTGTGTTTTACAGTAGCATTCTTTGCTCTGCGAGCCCTTCCAGCCAAGTAGGATCCCCTCCACACCTGTAGCATTCGCAACATGGGCAGGATGGAAGGCAATCTCCTGTTTCAGGAATGCACTCTGAAGAAGTGAAGAAGTTTGTTCAGGTTAACTTGGTTAAAAATGAGGAAAATACTCATCCAGGCTTCACAGGTGCTAATTTCCCCTATAATTTTTACATGTAGAAAACTCTGTTGAAGCATTTTATACAACAGATCCTAGCTACTGCCTGGATAGCAATGCTGGACAACACGTTGAGCAGAACAGATGAGAGAGTCTGCAATATGTGGTGGCGTGCAGCTGGTGGCAGAGCATTTTACGCACGCATGCAAGTCTCCAGAAGAGCGTTGCTTTCAAGGCATTTCACACAGCTTGGCAGAGATGCCATAGGCCCATGAGCATTGTGATCTCTTGGGCAGAAACAAAGGTGAAAGATCATGTCGTTGGGGTTTACTTTTGGTCAGGGCAGGTTAGAAAGCTGTTGCGGGCACAAAGGCATGCAGAGCAAACATGCTGGTGTGGAAAGGAGAAGCACTGAATGCCTTGACCAGAGAAACCCAGGTGAAGGACAACCATGGGTGACACAGACAAATGCACCAACAAGCATCACAGTGCCACAGGCATTTACAGGCATTAGCAGTGCCACTGGCTACTGATCTTCATCTGTGCAAATTCCCCACCCATGAGCACAATCTTAGCAGGCTCTTTCAGGAAACTCAGTATTTAAACTGTGCTAGAACATTGTACAGCAAAGGATTTCTTTGGTTGTCATAATTGTATTTACCTATACCACTCTGAATACTACTTTAGGGTTACTCAAATTTAATTTTGGGTGGGGTTGGTTTGGTTTGGTTTGCTCTAGAGTAGAAAAATCTGCAGATCTACAGCAAAAAATGTGGCACTGTCCTTGCTCGCTTTGAGGGCTGTCACACGGTGCAAACTTACACCCTGCGTCTTTCATGCCTGCTCAGGCAGGGCTTTAAACAATTGCTTGCTTCTCTCCAACTTGCCTGCTCAAGAGCCAAGGAAATAAATGGGGGGGGGCAGGTCACCAGGAGCCAGGGTTGCTGTTGAAATCCTATTGATGTTAACACAAAGGTACAAGGAAAAGGTGTCCGCTTTCAGATTGTCAGGAAGTTCAGTGTTGCCAGCCATAAAGAACTTTTCTTGAGCATTTGTGACTAATGCATCCACTGTACGTCGGGCATATGGGAAGCTATCGAAGTAACAGCAGGCTTTGCAGGCTCCTGCCTGTTTGGTCAGTTGCCCAAGCACAGATAAGAAAGCCATCTCGTGAAAATAATCTGCCCTTCACGCTGCCAGACCTGACAGATAGCAATTGCCAATGCTCCTGCCTCTAATTGTCAAGGGAGCTCTTTCACGTGAGCTTCTGTTTGCATTCCTAATTGCGTTCCAATCCTCGGCACAGCTAATTCTTCTCATTAGTCTGATTAACTTGGGTGGCCCAGCTCACAAAAAGGTAAATGTGTGTGCAGAAGGTTTTGCAGGATCAGGTCTTCAGTTGTCAGCATGTTACTCTGCTACCTAAAAGCACTGTAATGATTTCTTAGCTGACTTGATGCGCTCATTCTATGTTCCTTGATAAATCCTGAGCCTCTCTTGCCAGTTTCTTCTATCTACCCCAAAAAACATATTGCCTTTATTTTGGATGTCTTTTTAGCTGTTTTTTCAATCCTGTTGAGCTCAAGCAAGCAAGCAAGGCAAAAAGCAGTAGTGATGCAAACTTGTGACACTTTAATAGATGCGCATCACCCACTCAGGCAGCACTGTAATTGGTTTTACGATGCCGCTCCCTTCAATTACAGCCATAAATGCAGGTCAGATGTAATGCATTTGACAGATTAAGTTAAGAACAGGAAAGACTGTTTAAATGCACATAATTTTGTTTTGCTTTTTTTGCAGAGTTCCAATTTATCACTCTTCAAGGCACAGTTTTTGTTTCTCATGTCTCATCCCTAATACCCTTCCTTAAAGCAAGCAGTTCCTAGGATTTTCTCTGGTGTTTTTCATTTGCTTGGTACAGTGTCAGCTGTGTTTGGTATCAGCAAGCTTTCTTGTGGACCATGACCACATTTCCTATTAAAAAGGCTGAGATCTATCGTTCCTATAGCAAAGTGCTGAATGTAGAGCTGATGGGGAAAAGCATCATTACCAAATTCATTCCAAAGTGTCTCGTGAAGTTTTGCTGTACCTATTTCTATCGGAAATCAATTATTAATTCTGAAACTATTTTAGTTACTGATTATATCCTCTCAGTACGCTCTGTTTAGTTGGTTACCCTAAGCAAATTCAGTGATATTTTCAATTTCACCTTGCATAAGCCCATCGATTTTATATGCATCTTTGTTTTCTGCCTCAGTCCCACACTGATTTATCCTGTGGGCTTTAAAAACAATCCTGCTATGACATTGTTGTGTAGCTTACCCAGACAGTTTTTCTGTGTTACTTAACATCTGTGATGTATTTTCAGTTGCGGGCCCAACTATATTAGATTCACTAGTGCAGTGAGAGACTGAATCAACAGCCCAGTTGGTTATGGCTGTTCTGATTTTCTGTATCACTTGTTCCATTTTAAACCATAGCGTGTTACATGGAAATGTCAGGTTGCTTTTTGTATTCAGAGGAGACAGGGGAATTTTTTTCTTTCTCTTTTGGTGCAAGAATATAAAGGCAAGGGTTTTACTCGGTTGACATATCCCTCATCTACATTTCTGCCACCAGAAGCAGCTCACCGCAAGCGCTTTACTTTCTGAAGTCTTTTGTACAGCCAGAGGTGAGGCGTGTTTGCGCTCCAGCATTTAACCATGCCGTGAGTGACAGTCGGGCACTGGTGGGGTGCAGTCCTTAGCCCACGGCAGTGTAGAGCATCGCCCACCTTCTTTTGACGTCCTTTCACCCCTCTGCCCTGCAGCCTCTGTCCCCCTTAATCCCTGAGAACGCAACACGGGAAGGGGGTACCGCCTTACTCCCCTAATTCCCCGGGGCTGTCCGAGGCGGGTGAGCCCTCCTCTCCTGCTAGTCTGCAGGGACGGAGGGTCCCGGTTGTTGCCGCGCCCGGGGCGAGCAGCGGCCGCTGGGTGGCAACAGCCGCCCGCCGGGGAGGCGCTGCCGGCGGGGATCGGCGCTACCGGGCCCCGCTCCGCTCCGCCTGTCCCCTTCGGAGCCTCGGCCAGAGGGAGCATCACTCCTTTCGGGGGTCTGCGTGTGCTTGGCACCCCGACGGGGAGAGGAGAGCATGGGGAATCCTCCCCTTTGGATGCCAGGACCTCCCCTTCTTCTGGATGGAGCCAAAGGTGATCAACCACCAGCTGCTCCAGTGCGTTTTCCTGAAGCAGGGGAGCCTGTGAACCACGCGTGATGGGTCCGTGTGTGGAGGAAACATGACCCTCTCTACAACTACCTGAAAGGAGGTTGTAGTGAGGTGGGTGATGGTCTCTTCTCCCAAATAACTAGTGATAGGATGAGTGGAAATGGCCTCAAGTTGCACCAGGGGAGGGTTAGATTGGATATTGGGAAAAAATTCTTTACTGAAAGAGTCGTCAAGCATTGGAACAGGCTGCCCAGGCAGGTGGTGGAGTCACCATCCCTGGAGGTGTTCAAGAAGCACATGGATGTGGCACTTTGGGACATGGTGGTGTTGGGTTGACAGTTGCACTGGATGATCTCAGAGGTCTCTTCCAACCTTAATTATTCTGTGAAAACGGAGACTTGGAGGGCAGCATTCATTCCCTGTGTCCCTTGCCAAAACTAACTCACATTCACAGCTTAATCCATGTCTTGTCTTCCTTTTAGGGTCAACGTGGTTCATATATGAGATTATGATCCCAGTCTCCCGGAGATCGACAAACATTCAGAGAATTTATCAGATTTCTCTTTCCCCCCTCATATTAAGCAGAGAAATGTGCCGAGTATCTCCTGCTCCCGTTTCACTTGGCTTTACCTGGGCTGGCCGCCCACCTCAGCCAGGGCTGTCCCAGCATCACCCACCCCTGCCCTGCTGTCACTCATCGGAGTAGCAGGGCGGCTGGGCCATCATTATTGCCCAGCGCTGCGGGTTTAACCTACTTTGAAGGTTAAGTGTGCTTCTGTGGTCAAGCTCCAGATTAATCTAATTTCTGAGCAGTTCGGTTCCCTCCTCTTCAGCCTAAAAAAAAATCTTCAGGCTGGGCAGAGAGATAAATCTGAGTCTCGTTTCCTGCAAAAAGCCCTAAAACCCACCCCCCCGCCTGTCCCACGAGCACGCCTGCAGACCGACGAGGCGTGGAGCAGGTGTGCAGGACCCGGCATCGCCGTGGGTGGGCACCGGCGGAGGCGGCCCGTGGGGCCTGTCCTGTC
>NW_010164977.1:0-3132 GCF_000695765.1 Mesitornis unicolor | reverse complement strand
AAAAGATCACTTCTGGATCTTGCTTAAACACCTCAAACCCGTGCCTGCCGCTTGAAAAACCCGAGCCATTGCTGGAGCGAACAGTCCATATAAGGCTGGTCCCCACACATGAACCTGCCGAGAGGAGGGAGAAAAAAAATACATTAAACCCGGGAAAGGTTGGCCACGTGTGGGCGGGTCTTGGAAGTCAAGTGGATGAAGACAGTGTTTGCAGATGTGAAATTGCGGGTTTTGGGCGAGCTCCGAGCTTCCACCATTGGTGATGAGTGGTATAACGTGTCAGTTAATTACCGGCGTGGGGAGGGCCCTTCCGCGGGTGTGTGTGTGTGTGTGTGTCAGCGAGAGAGGCAGGGTGTGAGCTCCTTTTTTTTTTTTTTTTAAACACAGTATTTACATACAAAGAGCCTCGCACCAGCCCGATATTCCGCACACTCCAAAGTGTGTTTTCCACCGATTGCCTTGAAAAGCAGGGAGAGAAAATAAACTGGGAGAGTTCGAGGGGGAGAAATAAGGATCGAGGGACCCTGCATGCGCGTTTCCCACCCCTCCCGCGCAGATTGCGCGCCCACGCAGAGCCGGGGGCAGCGCAGTTGCGCGGGGACGCGCCCGGAGCGTCCGATGCGACGCAGCGGCTCCGATGGCAAAAGCCCAACTTATCTACACCGCCTAGGTCAATATTTTGGTTGAGGCTTAGGGATGAACGCTGAAAATTAAACAGCGAGTAATTGATTCCACTTTGCTCCGAAATTAACCGAACTGGCAAAACACGATCGTCAGAAACGACCCGGGGAGATCCGGGGAGGGGGTGACTACAGGTCTAGGGGGGAGCTTTATTTGAAGAGGTCTCATTGCTTTTGCCTCCTTCTTCCAGAGGAATAAAACCCAGCCCTTTTGGTTAATTTAATGGGCTGGAGCCCAATGGAGTTTCAAATATGACTGAATTGGGGTTTCTTTTCTTTTTTTTTTCCTTTCTTTTAATGACCTGGGGAAAGAGGGGGATAAAGAAGGAGTTGTTTCCCAAAAAAGGGCATTTTGGAAGGCCGGGTCTCCAAGTGTCTCACGCGCGCGCGCGCGCGCACACACACATACACACACGCACACGGCACCAGCATTTTTCGCCCGCTGGTTCCGGCGGAGCGCCGCGGTGCTGCGCGGCCGCGGAGGCTTCCCCAGCCCGGCCCGAGGCTGCAGACCTACCCCCTCCCCAACTTCTATCTCTTCTATCTCTTCTATCTCTTCTATCTCTTCTATCTCTTCTATCTCTTCTATCTATCTCTACAGCCCAGTCCCCGCATCTGCCTGCCACCAACTTTAATTTACGTTTTCCTTCTTTCTCCCCTTTTCTGCATCCGCCGAGGACCCTTGGCCTTGCGTATCCTTGCCGGGCACGGCCCGGACCTTCCCTTCCCCTTCTCCTTCCCCATCCCGTTCCCTCTCCCCTTTCCCGAACCGCCCCGCAGCCGGACCCCGGCCCGGGGCAAGTTTGTACTCTGGGATGATGGTGGTGTGGGGAGGAGGGGACGCTACAATCTGGGAAGGGGCTTCTCACCACCACCTGTATTTCCGGGATAGAAAAGTTGACCGAGTTTCTCCTCCAGGAGGAGGGAGTGGGAGTGGGGATGCTGCTGGTGGTGGGAATAAGAGGAAGACGGTCCCTCAGACATCCTCCTGTTTGCCCATCAATGTTTTCGCACCTTCCCCTCCTCTCCCTCCCCGATCCCCCATCTTTCCTTCCCCAGCCCCCAGCCTGCCTCCCATAAAGTATGTGATGTGGCTGACAATGCCCAGGGATTTTTTTTTTTTGGCTTTCCCCCTCCTCCTTTTTTTTTTTTTTAAGCGAGCCCCTGAGCACATCCTGGGTGGTCGGACCCGCGCAAACACAAATACAACCCTATGGCTAAGCTGGAAACAATGTCCGCAATGTAGACAAATGTCCGGCTTCTGTTGGAACCCTTTGTCTCGGCGCAGTTTTTGCATTTATTTCAGTGGCGAAATAATACGTGATTGACGCCCTCTTTCAATGTGTCCTAACTGTTGGGAATAAATCTGAGGTTGTTCCTAGTTGTCATGGTATTCAACCGCACTCAATGGCTATCTCTTCATCCATTTCGGAGTCCTTCCTCAATATCGAGGGAAGTCCTTCGGGTGGGCGCTCTCCCGCTCCGCTTCCCTTTCCCTGGGGGAGGGGCTTGGGACACGCACCAGGCACAGAGCAAATTTCCAGCAAATCTGGGGTTTATCGATAGATTTATCCACACACTCCCGCCCCCCCCACCTCTCCCGGCTCGACCTGCGCAAAGCGGGGGAGGCAGCGGCGTTTTGCTCAGATACGACACGACGGGGTTTTAATTCCTTCCCGCCGTGGCAAACGAAGGAAGAAAAGAGCCGTAATAACATCGACAATCGCGACAGAGTCAGGAGGACGATAAAACGTCCCAAATTAATGAACTCCGGCAGATACCAAGCCGGGGAGGGACGAGCAGAACATCCCCGGGGCCGCTGGGCTGGCGGCCCGTTCCGCTCGTGCAGCTCCGCTCCCCGGACCGGTGCGAAGAGCCAGACTTTCCCTAATAACAATAAATATTAAGAAATAATAATAAGAATTACAATAATTAAAAGACTTCCACCCAAACCCAGATAGACTCACAAATGCCACAACATCCTACGAACCCCTCGCGGCAAGGGGTCCAACGGCGACGGGATTGGAGGATGCCCACGGGAGGAAACCCGTCAAGGTGGACACGGAGGCAGGGGTGGGGGGATGGGGGAGGCTTTGGCCGAGCCGCCTACACCACCTGAGAGGTAAAGGTTTTCCCAGGGCAGAGGAGTCCGTGGGGAACAATGGTCTCTTGTGGGGACACAAAGGGCCGGGGGCCGCGGCTCCCTACGCACACGGGGGCGGCCGGGGGTGGAGGGGAGGATGGCCCACGCGTGGACAACGCTGCGGGTCGCGGACGTTCTCATTCCGCAGAGAGCGAGGAGCAACCCGGGACGCCGTGACGTCACCGGCGGGGGGATGACGTAAAAGCTGGTCGGGCCTTTTGACGGTAGACAGGATCGCGGGGCCGGGACGCAGCCCCATGCCGTGCTGCATGATTGAGGTTAAGACCCGACGACAGTCCGGCGGCTATC
>NW_010164976.1:6180-13642 GCF_000695765.1 Mesitornis unicolor | reverse complement strand
TCCCTAACGTTCTGTGATTCTGTGATTTCTATGAAGGAAGATGGAGTCCAACATGAGACAGCTACCTGGAGAAAGCACCTTCTAACCCTGCAGTCTATGCCAAGCCCACCTCAGAGGTGGAGGCAAGACATGGTCCTGGACAGGTATAAGAGAGGGAGCTAGACTATTAGGGACCACTTCCCTTTCTTTGATGATTTCTTTCACGCTTTCGCACCTTGGACTCAAAATGAATGCAAGCAGGGTGCTCTCAGCCAGGTGCTTCCCCTCACATTGTCTTCTTGCTGTGCTTGCACTGGTGGGAAGCCCTGACTGACCACCTAGACCCTGCCTAGCCTGACCCCTGCAATGCCCAAGGTGGAAGGAGAGTATTGGTAATTTACTGTGGGCCTCATTAACCTGGGTGGAGAGCCATCAGTGCTGGCACATAGTACACGTGTGATTTCTAGGTATTTTGTACTTTATCTCTTTATTTGTGACCCACTGTAATACCGGTAATTCTGCTTATGACATTGACCCACACAGCCTGGAGTGAATGTCCAAATGGCTGTGTTAATGAAAGGAGCTCTGTGATGGCTGTGCTTGGCCTCCTGGGGGTTAGAGGCAGCAGATCTTGTTGCTGTTTTGTTGTGAGCAAGCTCCTCTGCCCTAATTCAGCTCCTGAGTTTGGGATTAAGTCCTGGAGAACTTTTTGCCAATGAAAAGCCCAAAATAATGAATGATATTTCTAAGCAAGGCTGAGTTACTAACAACAGTAACTCACCTCTCCTAATTACTGGTGCGTTGCCTAGATAAACATCTCTTTCTTGTAGTAAAACAGTCTTGTCCCACTTGCCTGGAAATGTTGTTCCTTCTTCCAGCCTCCATAAGTAACCTCTTTCAAGGCTTCCTTTGCCTGGAGTTGCATTGAAATGAGCACTGATAATAGGCCTCTGAAAGCCTTAGTTGCTCTTCCCTCAAGCCCTAGAAAACTTGCTTTTCTTGGTGCTGCAAGATGAGAAGTTGCCCTGTCATACAGTGTCTCTTGCCACAGTTCAGAAGGTGCTGCTGCTCTCTGGGGTAATAAGCTGCAATTCCATGCTAATCACACAAGGGAAATTTGCAGCAGTACTTGTCAGCTACCTCTGCATCTGTCTGGAATGGTGTCACCACCATCTCTGTCCTTCCAGTCTGAACCCTGATGCAATGAGCACAGCTGAAGGCTGGACTACTTCATCTGCCTGTGAGTGAGCTATGGTTAACACAGGTTGAACTTGCTGAACAGGGTATAGCTTAGTTAAATAAACCAATGGGCTAGGAAGATGTGGGCTGGGAGCAGAACAGCTCCCATGCTCCTCAAGGCAATCCCTAGAGTGGTACTAGGCAGCAAGAGCAGTGAGGTACACCTCAGCACTGCTGCTACCACACAGGAGTGGCTGTAGTACCTGAATAAACTGCAGGTAGACAGATAGGAATTGAGTGGACGTGCAAGGTGAATAATGTTTGCAAGTGGGCTTGGCTTACCTGGAGATTGTAACTTACATCAGTGCCCACTCCCTTTTACAAAAAAATACAGGCTTCTTTTTGCTTGCTTACATCTACCGATGTAGGGCACATTCTTTAAAAAGAGTAAAACCAAGCAACTTTGGTGTCTTTTAATATGCCTACAGTATTTCAGAAAATGCTGTAAAATGGTGCTCTCAGTGACTGTTATTACAGAGAGATCTCTCTTATAATTCAATGCATTAAAACCACGACAACCAAAATCTTTCTCTTTTTAAGTTAAGAAGCCTGTAAAAATCCATATGAAACTCTAATACAGAGTCCCTTGGCCTGTACAGCTAAAGGAAGGTAATTTTGTAGAAAGTTTCAGTCTGAAGGAAAAGTCTTATCAGTAAGCATTTGAGTAATTCCATGTGGATCTCTGTTGCAGTTATACGAGAATAAAAGACTAGCCTGAACCAGAAACCATTCTGATATTCATAATCATTTTCTAGGAAGGATGAATACACCTACTGTAGAGAGAGTCCTTCCGGCAGGCTTGAACAGCTTAATGCTAGGAAACCCGTGAGTCACAGCAACGTTAGGCAAATTGGTTTAATCATTCACTTGGAGGGCTTCAAATATCAACACTTACTCATTGCACTCCTGGTAGTCTGAAGTCCTGCACTTCCCCACATTTACGTGGGAGCAACTGATATCCCAGCAGTTTGATGTAGTTACTCTTGAAGAACTTTGGATTTTTAAAGATGCCTGTAGTATTTCAGAACAAAATTTTTGAAATAACTTCTAAGAGAGAACACCTATCCAAGAGCCAGACCTTTGTCATTGAAATTCCACAAAAGCCGCCTGCATTTTGAGTGACCACCAAAACAGCCAGGGATGCCTCAGGATTAAAGATTGCAATGCAGCTCTGTCCCCTGTGTAACATGAAGAAGCTCTTGGTGGTGTAGACACTGACTCAGGAGAGGGTGGAGAACAGTGAATGCAATGCCATAAATTGGTTCAGCTGTTTTCTCATAATTTCTTCCCTGCCTGAGACGTTGAGGCAGCAACCTGGGTGTTCACCAAAAAGCTGTCCTTAAGTAACCAGGAGCTCTTTCCTCTGCCAGCAAAGAAAATGAAGGAATCCTCTAGTTAGAGCTGGCAGAATTTCAGAGGGACCAGTGGTGGTGTTGGCATTGAGCCACCAAGAAAACTGTGGCCCTATTTGCCTGCTAGCAGGGCACATGAATCAAAAGGAACTTCTACCAATGGCAACAAAAAGTACAGTGTTTTGTGAAGTCTCCATGCCTATGGATTCACTCTGTTTGCCCTATGTCATGCGTTCCTATCAGTATTTCCAGCTCCCATTCGTCTCCTGGTGGATACCTCTGGCATGCAAAAAAAAGTGCCTAGATGAGTCAACTTGCCAATGTTGACTGCTCCCCAAAGGGATGTGCTTCTCTCTGCCTTTACCTTGGAAAAAGCACTAATAAAGTGATGATTTCCATTAACCTAATTTTCCCTGAGACTTCTGTCCTACTTTTGTTTGAAATTACCTAATGGGTTCAGAAGATATTACAGGAAGCAGACAAATGGACAAATAGATAACAAGTAGTATAACCCCATAAGCTCTTGTTTTCATAGGAAAACAGGCTAAAACAAGCACTATTTAAGCAAATTGTTGCTGCCTGTGAGTTGGTCAAGTCAGGCACTGAAGAGAAAGCCTACACCTCAAAAAACAGAGGTCCTGATCCAGCAGACTCCTTGGGGACACACACTGAACGTAAAATCCCTTCCCAGGCTGGTCCAAGGAATCCTCATTGATCAGTTCAGCACTGCTCTCAGTGCTGCTTCAGCAGGCTGTGGGCACAGGAGATGAAGACACCTCTGTGGCTGAAGGATGGGACTGCGTTCAGAAGGACTTGGGTTGGTCCCCATCTCTGATGGTCCCTTTGTTTTGGACTAAAAGGAGAAGCTAAGGCGATGGGTTGAAGGATACGACAGGGGAGAACTGCAGAATCGCAATACAAAGTGTTGTCTTCCGGGACACCTTTACTAGCCTCTTTGTCATGGAATTCATAGGAAAACAGCCTGAAAAAAAAGACATGACTTGGATTGAACTGGGAACCTTTTGGGTAAGGAGCAACACTTAGAAAGCATTTTGCACATTTTGGTCTCTTCCACAGGGTAAACAATTGTTATATTAATAGTTTTGGGTGGTCTGTACTGTACCTTATTTACTGAAATATGCTCTGGTCTTTGAAAGCATTCCACTGTGTTTATCTTTCAGGATGCCTTTCATTCTCCAGTCCACTCCAAGGTTTCCCAATAGTTGTCCAGTCTGTCACTGCAATATAATTTGAATTACATAGTGTCATCCCCTAAGAATGATTGCAGTCCATGTGGGGAGTTTTTGGCTGGTGGCTTGCCTTGCTATCTTTAGAGATCTTGGTGGCTTGAAATCCATTAATCATAGACGACAGGTTGTGTAGTACACATACTACCATCTCCCAAATCTTCTTTGGGGTCTGATCTATAGGAAAAAACCCATGCTTGTGGTAGTCATTAAGACAGATTATGTCAATCTGTCCACTTCCACTTCCTTCCTCTACTGTATCTCCAGCCACACACATTGGCCAAAGTAAATTACTGTAGTCCGTGCCTAACCCCTGCCAACTTGTAAAGTATCCCTTGAATCCCAGAAATCTTCTGGCTTTATTAAATTCAAACATGGCTTTTGAAAGAGAAAAAAGGGATCTTTGGCAATCTCTTTTTGCTAGGTAACCCCAGTATACATAGCACAATGCTTCTTAACACGTTTGAATGTTTTATGTCCAGAAGAGACCCTTGGAGAGGTACCAGCAAATCCTCAGGCTGCATCAAGTGCAGCTGTGTGGCTTGAGGCCCATAGCCTTGGTATAAAGATTGCCTGTGCAATGTTCACATTGCATTCTAAAAATGCATTCCTTGCAGGAAATGCATGGAGGGTACAGGAAATGCAAAAAGGATTCCTGTCATGCCACCAGATGATATGGTAGGTTTGTGTCATCATAAGCCTGCAGTATTTGTTTTCTTTGGAGATCAAAGCCATTATTTAAGCAAGTCCATTATTTAAGTAAGTTATTTTAGCAATAATCACATTCCCATTATAGGAAGTAGAAAGATTTTCCATTGTTCTCTTGACTGTTGCTAACCTCTAGTGCAAATCAGTCTGCCTTCCATAGGTGTGTCTAAAGAACTGCTGCATGAGGAGTTCTTTGGAAAAGCTGAACCTTCATATTTTACCTACAGAAAACAGTGATCTTCAGTTGGTATCAAGGGAGCTGCTAACACATTGACAAATACTGACTTGCAAAAAGAGGCAAAAATCTCCCATGCAACTCAGATAATCCATTCAAACTCAAATCCAAGATGTGAGTCAGGCTTACTAATCTGAGATCACTGATTGAAGGTTGTTCCCCATTCAAGCAGGAGGAAGAAGGGACAAATCTGAGTGCCTCAGAATACAATTTTCTTAGTTTTCCACCCAGTTCCAACAGCTCAAGCTCAGGCAACCTGGGGAAATTCAGGCCCTTGTTGAGGGTTCAGTTTAGCAAAGCTCACTCCTGAGGCAGCTGGGCTGGCTGGCTATTTAGTGGCCACTTTGGATGTGGTAAATGCGCTGGAGCTCCTGCTTCCGCACTGTGCTTGACCAGTGTCTAAATATGTGAATGTGAACCTGAGAGAGTTGGGTCCCAGTTTTATAAAGCAGCTGTGTGCCTGCCTTATTTAATGTATGTGACTATCTTCAGTGGGACTGGGAGGCGCAAAGCTGAGAGACACCTCGTTCATTGCCATGCAAAGAGCAGCCTTTTCATATTGACTGTAACACTCGCATCTGTGGTTTGATTATGTCATTTAACTTCTCTACCGTGGTTGTTTCAGCTGAGGTCAGATTGCTGGGGTTTGCCTTTTTGACAGGTGATGTAGGAGGATTAATTCATGAATGTGCACGCTGGACTTCAGAGAAGTCTGTCAGTATGAAAAACTATAATTAAGAATTGTTTGTCCTGCTTTTGAAAACACTTGCATAGCAGCCTTACCCAGAGCATAGCTGAGAGTTCGCCACTATGCTTAAAACAGTAAAGGTTGAATGTGCTCAGCAGGGATCAGAATCAGACTGAGATGTGACTTTGAAGACAGCCATTGGAAATCCAAATTTTGTGAAGAACATAAACCTTTTAGAACTAAGGGAGACTCCAAATGCCAAAGCAGATAGCTTTCCACGGACTCCAGCAGGCTTTGAACCAAGCTTGTATCTCCCACAACTGTCTCAGATAGCTATCACTTCATCACCATATATACCTCTTCATCTTGGGTTTCTCTCAGAAAATGGGAATCCAGCAAGCTCTTCAAGCCAAGAGATGAGTCTTTCTGACATCAAGGAAAGGGAAGAAAAGGAGCATGCTGCTTCTGCAGCAGCTATCAAAAATCTAGCATGCTAATTTAAAAACATAAATGGAAAAGAATTTTGAAGGATTGGCACACATACTTATGGGAGTGAGTTGCTTTTTCCCTTGGGCTGAATTTGGACTTGGATTTGATCTTGAGGTAGCTACGGAGTTGTAAAGCTGGTGTGATGGAGTTATAAAAATTCACTACGATGCTGAAAGAAAAAAAAAAGCAAGCTTTCAGAAGTAGAATAACGAAGGATTTCTGGATTTGAGGGAGTGAGGAGCAGCACATTTGTTTCACCTGTAGATGCTGGATCCACATGCAGATGGTGAGTGATAGGGAATGAGAAAAGACAGGTAGTGCCCGCCAACACCCTTGGTTGTTCAGATAAAACCCACCTTGCTCCATGCTACAGTATTGTACTATCCATTGCATGCCTCTTGCATTCCTGGTGAGGATTTCCAGGAAGTAAGGGGAAGAAAAGACATATATGCTTTATAGCCTGCTACCCTGGGTTTTAGTACACTTATCTAGGATGCAGACAAAGTTGTATGGAAATGGTAAAAACTAATGCTGAGGGCTATAGCATAGTAGCAGGCAGAAGCTGTTTTATCCAGTTGATCATGGAAAAGTAAGGCTGAGGTAAGAGGTGAGGAGAGCAAAGGTGATAGCAGCAATTAATTAGGTAGAAAAAATGCAGGGAAAAAAGTTCAAATGGAAAATGATGCTTCTTGGCCAGAGCATTCTGTCTGCACAGGGTGATCTTGACTAGATGTAGCATTTGGCACAACTTCCAGATGGTGGGCAGGAATGAAAGCGGGATGGCTAGCAATTTCCTACAGCTTTCCTGCTGCTTCAAGTAACATTGAGTCTGTGTACCCATCTCACTAACAGAGTGTTGGTCCCTGGCCAGGGGCAGAGTGGGAATGAGCAATTAGCTGGGGAAACAACAATAGTAAGAGGAGGAATTATTGCTGAGGAGGCAGGGAACTGGAGACCAGAGATGAAGGGCACTGAGTCTGGGACCCTGTTCGAGGGGGCAGCAGCAATGTATAGCAGGAGGAGCAGGGGGATTTACAGCTCCTGTGTTGGGTCTGGGTTTGAGTGCTGTAGGTGGCCAGGGCTGCGAGGAGCAAGAGGTGGGGCTGGTTGTGAGGAAGTGGGGTGGCACATGAAAGGATGTAGATTTAGAGGATGCATGCTGAGGTTTACATTTGGAGAAGGAAGAGAGAAAGAGAGGACGAGTTTGAAAGGAGGTCTGAGGTCCTGCTTTGGAGAGGAGCAGGAAACTGCCAGGGACTTACATGAGAACAGAGAACAGGAGTGTTCCCCTGGTAGCCTGTTTTCTACCCACAGCTTTCAGTGGGTAATACCAGGCATACGCTCCCTGTCTCTTGATACGAAGCTATGCCTTCCTTCTCACTCTATCCTCCCAGACAGCTTGGAGCTCTTGCTCCTCTAGAGCTTTCCATCCCTTCAGATGACACTTCAAGGCTGATGTTAGCCCAGGAGGCTGTGCAGCCGGCTTTTGTGGCAGGCTGTCTCAGGAAGCCAGCTACAGAAGGAG
>NW_010164976.1:2493-6149 GCF_000695765.1 Mesitornis unicolor | reverse complement strand
TTGCCCCCCCCCCCCCCCCCAATGCCTGGCAATCCAGCCCTCTGCGCTGCAAACCATGGCTGTTACCATGGTGCAGCACTGGGAGAGTGGCTGTCTCTCGTGTCACGCTCTGGCCAGACACGCGATACTTCCAGCTTGGGTCTTTTTTGGTTTTGGCTCCTGTTCTCTGCTGTGGGAATGAACAGTGTCTTCATTTGTTTAGAATACCTGCCAAGAGACCTGCCTGCAGAAACCTTCCACTTTCAACCAAAGTCGTTATCAATCTTTTCACAATGGCTGGGCTTGCTCTGTCCCAGTGAAATACTCTTGATTGTCACTATTTAACCTTCCACCCATCATTTGTGACTGATGCGTGCTCACCACCTGGGGTGAGCTGGGGAGGGGTGAGGATGCACCTGGCCATTTCCAGCTGTTAGTTGTTGACACCTGTTTCAGCTTTGTTTAAGCAGAGGAAGCAAATCTTGTCAGTGCTTTTCTTCTCAGCAGTGTTGATTCCCTTTTTGGATGCAGCATTTCAGGCAGTGACTGCTTTATGAATGTGCCACAGTTGTGGGCTGTGATGATCTCATTTTGGGGAGGACAGTGTGGTGATGTGCCTTATATTTGCCTGACTCTGAAGGCTGCTTGCTGCATGTCAGTGCAGTCCTCTGACTTGGGTTTTCCAGACACTGGTAGTGTTATAAAGAGCTGCTATTTACCTTACCAAAAAAAGAAAAAAATGAATGTTCCCTTCCCCTCACCTCTCTCTGGCTTGGTATCTGGTATGCAGTCAGAGTCCAGCCTGAACCATCTGTAACAAGAGAAAGAAGACACGCATGAAAAGGGGAAAACCATACAAAGGGACTTTACAGGAGGATGCCAGTGTCTAAGGAAGCCCAAAACACATAGCCACAGTATTTTGGTGTGAAATGTATGCTTCTGTTGATCATAGCATACCACACAGCTGCAGTATTTGGCATCTCCTTTTGGAGGTCAAGACCAGAATTATTCATGTGAGACTGGCTAAGGTTTCCCTAGAAAGTAAACCATTCTGTAGAATCATGTATGTTATTTTGAAGCATTTTTGTTCTGCTCAGATACAGTGTGCTCCCCTCACCCGTGTGTTTTACTGACTGCAGTAATTTTTGAATACCTCTCCTGACATTCTCACTCTTTCTTATTTTGGTTCTTAGTTTATATGGGCTACCTCGCTTGTGAATCCATCTGGTTACCATACCATACAAGGTAGGGACAGCAGATAAATCACTGAGTCTACGGCAATTGGGGCTCTGAGAGGAAGACCCCTAAGAGTAACCATGCTTCAGCAGAGGTTGTGCATACTTACTTTGAGATGGCCTTTGATTGATTAATCTGATTTAACAAAACACTGTTGACTTGATGAACATATGGCTGGGTGCTTCATTCTGAGAGAGGAAGGTCTCCTTATATTCTTCTTTTGCTTTTCTGCTACACACTGTATCCTCTGGGACAAAGCTGATGAGCTGTGTGTGTCAGATTGATGTGTGCGGCTGACGATGCTGGTATGATGCGTGCTCTGTGCTAGAAGGCAGTGAAAAAGCCCCTTCCCTTGGATTTTTCACTCTGTAGAGCTGTTAGTAGGGCCCCTAGGTGACACCATGAATGCCGCATGGGGCAGCCACTTTTGGAGGGAGTCGGCAAGGGAAAGGTTTAATGACCTGTCCCTGCTCTGGGCTCATCAGTCCCGCACCAACTCCCAGGAGTGTGGCTGTTTGCTGGGTAGGGATAGTGCTCTTGGCTGTCACTGGTGGCCTGTTCAGAAGGTACAGACTCACTGCAGAAGAGCTGATTTCAGGACTCTGCAGCCCTTTGCTAAAGAGAAGGACAAAAAAGAGAGATTTGCTAGAGATGGGGAAGGGCAAAGATTAAGAGAGGAGGTGACAGCAGAGACCCTGGAGGTAACATGAACCTGCCAAAGCAGAGACATTCAGCAGAGTTTTCTGTGTCCTGCAGTTTGGCTTGGGCTAATAAGGAGATTTCTAAAGACTTAACCGGCAGGGGACATACCTGTGCTTTGAAGTCCCTGATTTTTGGAGATAAATGTAAAATTGGAGATCCCCAAAGTCTTATGAGTGGCATAACAAAGCTGCTGAGATTTCCCATCAAATGCTCTAATTTTGGCCAGTTACAAGGCTCTCCAGACAGGGAATGTTGGTCATTTCCTTTCCTTCCAAGGAACATGTCGGAGGAGGGAGTGAAGTGAAATCTCTGGAGACAAGAGATGTAGGGTCTGGAAAAAATATGTTTCCTGGAGTCTTGGGCACGGCGAGACTCTAGAGAATTGTCAATGGAGAAAGGAACAAGATAAGAGCCAGTTAACCCCTAAAGGGGAAGTTTCCAGGAGCTATGGGTGTGAGGCCAACCCACAGCCTGACAACTTGTGAGGAAAGAAGCACATGAAGAACGATGGCACGGCGTGCAGCACTGCCCCCCTGGCAGCAATGCCAGCTAACTAGCCTGTGTGCAGACTAACCCACTCCCTGCTGCGGCCATCACCCAGAGCATTACTATAATGATTTATTGGTGCTATCTGACTCTTCTTGAGAAATAATAGAAATGTCACCCTCTTTACACATGCGTAGTTGTTTCCCAGACTGCACCTTACCTCCAAATCTGCTGTTCCTGTTGTGCTGTTGCAGCTAATTTTCCAACCTAAATTCAGAAAGAAAGAGATGTGATGGTGACATTGACATTTCTGAGTACAAGAAGAAAAAAAAATGCTTTCCCAGCTGTGTCCAGAAAAATCCAGACACGCAGAGGAAAATCCAATAAATTATTAACTCAGTCTTTCCATCTGCAGATAATGGTGTTTCTGGTTGGGGTTGTTTTTTTTTTTTTGTAGGGTTCTGGTTTGGTTTTTTTTATTATTTTTTATTGCTAGCCACCTTCTCCTTTATGCAAAGAGAGAATCCCTGTTTGATTTGAAATGCAGTGTCCTGAGTAGCTTTCTGGCAAGTATCTGGGTGATGGCTTACATGTGCTTTTCTGACTTTTAAATGAGGATAAATAAACTGTAAATGAGTTTCCTGTACTCCTCTCATCTCCCTGTGAGAGGAGAATAATCAGGAAGAGAGCACCTTTATAAGCAAAAGATTACAGAGTTTATGCATCGATTATTCTTTACAGACCACTGATTGTGATAATTTTTTTTTTCCTGGCACTACATAACTTACCCAGTTTCCTGTTTCATGACCTCCTGTTTTCCACTCAAGACACCTTTGCAGACAAGCAGTTCACCATAACTACTTCTTTGCCTTGTGTCCCGGTTTTGCTAGATGGCATACCCAAACTTGGTATTTTTCAATACCGTTGTCTAGGCAATCTCAGCTGAGAGGATTACCTGAGCACCACTGCAAGATTCCGCTCCCCAGCATATCCCCAGCAACTGCCTGTGCCGTTTGGACACTTCGCACCCAGTTCACCCTTAACCAAGCTGTGAGGTCCAGCCGTCTCTTGTGGTGCTTTCACACTGGTATTAGCAGCTGCTGATGTTGCCTCTGGTTTCCTGTGCCCTGTTTGCATAGCTGAACCTCAGCCCAGTGTCCAGGCCACAGCCACGTCGCCTGCCTGGTGTTGGCTCCCTGCTCCTCAGCGCTTGGTCGAGGGATTTGCAACAGCTTGGCCACTGAACCAGGCTG
>NW_010164976.1:1158-2462 GCF_000695765.1 Mesitornis unicolor | reverse complement strand
TGGTTGCCATCTTCACAGAGCTTGACTGGGGAGTGTTTGCCTCTGGTTTGTTGTTTTCTTTTAGTCTAGGTTGAGCTGTGTCAAAATATATGCTGTGTGCTCCAACTTAAATCCTTAAGCGATTTGGAGTGCTCTGTAGCTGTGACAAGCTCTTTTGCTGCAGCCATTTTTTGATATAACCAACTGGGAACTTAAATCAAACCTTTGGACAAAAATACAGATTTCCTTCATAAATGCACTAAACCCACCTCATTTCTCTCCTCACTGCCTGTTCATGGTAATGTTTTGGGATTTAATATGGCCCTTGTGCAGAAAGCATAGATGATGGATAAAGAAATACCTCCTTCCCTTGTGCAAACTCAGGACTGTAGGTGCCAAGCCCCATCATCGTCCTTTGCAGTGAAGAAAACCATCAGCTAGATGCTAGTGTAGCAAAGGCTTGCAGGTTCATCATCTCCCAGGGCAGCAGATGCTCTCCTCTCCTAGTCTTACTGCACATAGCATTCCCAGCAGCCTAAATGTCCGTGTGACTCAGGCCAGATGCCTGGATCAGAGAGAAACGGTCAAATTCTTCTCAAATGAACACAAAACCAGGAAAACAAAACAAAACAAGACAAAATGGAGTGCAGTGGCCACAGTTGCCACCTAGGTGCCCCAGACCAGGCAATGGGCAGCTACTCTGCAAAGGGCAGCACCAGCCCTCCTCTCAAACCTGGCTTTTGTACCTCAGTGCCTCCCGGTTGGGCAGCATTACCTCAGCCCTGCTGAGGAGGAGGGAAGCAGAGCACATCACCTCCTCAGGGACCCAGGCGCTGGGTGGGTTTTTTTTTTCCGCTGCATTAGCCAGCTCAGATGTGGCACAGATGGGGTAATCTGCAGCCTGTGCCCCTGCACTGGCTCCCGGGGCCTCAGAGGCACCTGAAACAGATGGGACAAAGTCCTGCTGAGGTCAAAACGTGCTTGGCATTGCAGCCCTGGTTGGAGGAGAGGGGTGAAGCCCTCCAGCACATCACACTGCTCCACTGGGGCACTGTGGTCCATGGCGCATGTTGGGCACAGAGGAATGGGCACTGGGTTGCATCACAGGGTCATGCTGCTCCCTTGGGTGCTCAGCTTTTCACTGGCACACAGGACAGAGATGACAGGGACCTCTCTGGGACCTGTACCAGCCATTTTGGGGGATGGAAAGCCATGTTTTTGTCCCACTGTTCCCAGAGGACAGGAATGACTGGAGTGGAGGACTGCTAAGCAGGGCAGGAGACAGATCCTGTGCTGCTCCTGGGATGCGTGCCAGCACAGGGAGC
>NW_010164976.1:0-1128 GCF_000695765.1 Mesitornis unicolor | reverse complement strand
AAAGAGTGGGATGCCTTCTGAGACAGAGGGTATACCTGAGGCAACTGGACGATGGAGGCAGTGCAGTCTCCTGCAGAGTGGAAAGCAGGAGCAGCACTCCTCCAGTAGGTACGGAGCTGGAAGTCGTGAGAAAGAGGGGGTTTGGGTCAGGAGGAGCAGCATGAGCTCTGTGTGCCACAGCCCTGTTGGAAGGAACATGGGAAGATGCTGCTAGATGGATCCTCCAGATGAGCTGGAAGAGCTCAGGGATGGTGCTGCCACTCCTGCCTCACTGCCAAACAGGGAAAGCTCCAGGCCAGGGTGCATACGCTTTATGTCTGGACTTTCCTTTATTCTGTCAGAAATGGATTTTTTTTTTTTTGGGGTGCTGGAGAACTGAAAGGTTGAGTCGCCCTGTGCTGGCAGGGAGCATGGCCCCAGGCTGTGCTGGGAGCCTGGTGGGAGCAAGACAGGGCTACACTTTCTCCCTGACTGCAGAGCTGCTGCTGTGTTCGGGTGTGGTGCACGTATGTCAGTGACTTCATGGTGATACACTTCTACCACCAGGACTGTCCAAAGCCTTTCCTGACAGCAAAGCAGCTGGGACAACCGTGCCTTCCACATAACACGCAGCTTTGTTTCCAAGGGGAAGGAATAATTTAAAAAAAAGTGTTTAGCAAGTCCTGGCCCTTGCTCTAGGTTGCTCCAGAAATCCTATTCTCAATTTTGGTGGGTTAAAAAAACATAAAGCTTTCAACAGGTACTGCACGAAACGCAAATACATTGAAACTACGGAAACTTAACATCCTTCTTTCTCAAGTCTGCCAGCTACTTGTATAGCTAACCCCTGTAACTGGGCCCATGAGATTTGGGGGTATTTTCTAAAGCGCAGTTTCTGACAGGGAAACCACGTTTTTATTAAAAAGGACAACTTGCAGAGCTACTGATTCGAGAAATTCTAACAATGTGATTGCGTGCTCAGAAACCTGACCACACAAGAGAACTTCCAATGAACTGTGAGAAAATAAAAATGAAAAATCAGTTTTGAATGTTCAGATGGGGTTACTCCGAAGACATCTGTGTTCTTTTGCTTTTTTGAAGTCAGGCTGCGACGGAAAGCCTCAGGGCTGGAAAGAGCTTTTTTTTTTT
>NW_010164975.1:565-1318 GCF_000695765.1 Mesitornis unicolor | reverse complement strand
AGATGTTCTGCAAGGGGAACTGAACAAAGAGTAGGAAGGCAAATTGCCTAGCTGGGAGGCACCACCAAGGCTCAATCAGAGAAAGCCACGCGTAAAAATGTCTTCAAGTAAGAAAGACAGATGGGTCCTGAATTCACTTCTGAAGGGATTGTAAAGTACTATTTGCAGATGAGACCCGCTCCTCAGGGAAGTCTGCTGCCTCCCAGAAGCCAGGATCAAGGACATTCAGAAAAAACTCCCTACACTAGTTAAACCCTCTGACTACTACCCGATGGTGGTCTTTCAGGTAGGCAGTGACGAAATCACAAGTAGTTTGAGAGCAATGAGAAGGGATTTCAAGGGCTTGGGACAACTGGTTAAGGGATCTGGAGCACAAGTAGTGTTTTCCTCTATCCCATCAGTTGCAGGGAGATCTGAGACGATAAACAGAAAGAGCCAGCAGATCAATGCCTGCCTCAGAGACTGGTGCCACAGGCAGGACTTCGGGGTTTTTAATCATGGATCAGTTTACACTTCACCAGCTTTGGTGACAAAAGATGGGGTACGTCTATCTCAAAGGGAGAAAAGGTTCCTGGGGCATCAGTTAGCAGGGCTCATAGACAGGGCTTTAAACTAGATTTGAAGAGGGGAGGGGGAGAAGGGGATATAATGCAACTCGTTAGTGAGGAGCCTGTGGGTGATGCGCCGACATGTGTGGGCCGTGCGCTAACGAGACTCTTCAGACTACCGTCCCAGTGGAGGTAGGGGATGGAG
>NW_010164975.1:0-266 GCF_000695765.1 Mesitornis unicolor | reverse complement strand
GTGGGGGGCCCATGTGTGTTAGGGAATGCTATGACTGCATAGAGATTAGCAATAGTGACAGCGGGGTTGAGTGCCTATGGGTGAGAATCAAGGGGAAGGTCAACAAGTCAGATATCATGGGGGGAGTTTGTTATAGACCACCTAACCAGGATGAAGAAATAGACAAAATATCCCATAGGCAGCTGGGAGAAGCCTCACATTCGCTTCCCCTTGTAGGGGACTTCAACTTCCCGAGTATCTGCTGGAAATATAACACAGTAGAGAGG
>NW_010164974.1:0-1470 GCF_000695765.1 Mesitornis unicolor | reverse complement strand
TGGATGTTGAATTTTGGGGGGTTGGGGGGTTGGGATGTTGAATTTTGGGGGTTGGGATGTTGAATTTTGGGGTGGGGGGTCTCACCGTGCCCCCCACCCCGTGCCCCACAGGGGGAAGTGCAGCGTGACGCTGCTCAACGAGACCGACATCCTGGGGCAGTACCTGGAGAAGGAGGTGAGCCCTGCACCCCCTGGGGCAGATCTGGGGGGGCCCAGGTTGGGTTTGGGCCTTTCCCAGTTGGGTGGGGGTCCCCCAGTTTGGGTCGTGGTCTTCCCAGTTGGGTTTGGGGTCATTCCCAGTTGGTTTTCCCCCTTCCCAGTTGACTTCCCCAGTTGGGTGCGTGTCCCCCAAGATGGATGGAGGTCCCCCAGTTTGGGTCGTGGTGTTCCCAGTTGGGTTTGGGTCTTTAGTTGGTGTTTGGGTCGTTCCCAGTTGGGTTTGAGTTGTTCCCAGTTGATTTCAGGCCATTCCCAGTTGAACTTGGTTCTTTTGCTGTCGATTTTGGGTCATTTCCAGTTAAATTGCATCATTCCCAGTTGGCTTTGGGATCTTCCCAGTTGGGTCTGGGTCATTCCCAGTTGATTTCGGGCCATTCCCAGTTGGGTCGGGGTCTCTCCCAGTTGATTTTGGGTCTCTCCCAGTTCTCTTTTCCAGTTCATTTTTGGGCCATTCCCAGTTGGCTTTGGGTCATTCCCATTTGATTTTGGGCCGTTCCCAGTTGGGGTGTGGGTCACTTCCCATTGGTTTGGGGTCTTTCCCAGTGCGTTTTGGGTCGTTCCCAGTTGGGTCTGAGTCACTTATGGTTGAAGTTGGGTCAATCCCAGTTGATTTGGGGTCAATCCCAGTTGATTCGGGGTCAATCCCATTTGGGTCTGGGCTCTTCCCACTTAGGTCTGGGCTCTTCCCATTGATTTTAGGTCATTCCCAGTGGGGTTTGGGCCTCTCCCAGTTGGATTTGGGCCATTCCCAGTTGGGTCTGAGTCACTTCCCATTCATTTGGGGTCATTCCCAGTGGATTTGGGGTCATTCCCAGTGGATTTGGGGTCTTTCCAGTTGATTTTGGGGTAATTTCCAGTTGATTTCAGCTCATTCCCAGTGGATTTGGGGTCTTTCCAGTTGATTTTGGGGTAATTTCCAGTTGATTTCAGGTCATTCCCAGTGGATTTGAGGTCTTTTCAGTTGGGTTGGGGTCAATCCCGGTTGGGTTGGGGTCAATCCCAGTTGGGTCTGGGCGCTTCCCATTGATTTGGGGTCAATCCCAGTTGGGTCTGAGTCACTTCCCATTCATTTGGGATCATTCCCAGTTAATTTTGGGGTCTTTCCAGTTGATTTCAGGTCATTCCCAGTGGATTTGGGGTCTTTCCCAGTTCACTTGTCCGTTTTTATGCCCCCCCACCCCATTTTTAACCCCCTCATCCCAATTTCCCACCCCCCAGGACTGCTTCTTCTACTCGCTGGTGTTCGACCCC
>NW_010164973.1:11936-14438 GCF_000695765.1 Mesitornis unicolor | reverse complement strand
TTCGGCTGCCGTGGGGACTGGGAGCTTCTTGTGGACACGGACTGGGATGCTGCTGGGACGGGGGGAGCTGCCTGCTCCCTAGCGAAGGCAAGAGGGGGCCGGGCGGGCAGGGGTGGGTGCTGGGGGGCACCCTGGGCTGCAGCCGGGGGCCCTGGTGTGCCTGGGGGTAGAGGCCGTGAGGAGCTGGGGGCGTCTTCTCTGACAGGCGATGCTGAGCTGGGGCATTTCACACTGTGCAGGGCTGTCTCCTGGGGGCACTGGGGGGCTTCTCCCCAGCCAGTTGTGGGTGGCTTAACTCGCTGTGTGGATGTTTTGTATATCAGAGTCCAGTGGGGAAACGGCTGCTTGCGTTTCCCTCTCACCCGAGGAAAGCTGTGGCACTCCATCCATGATGCAGGGAGCAGGGAGCACAGTTGAGACCTGGCGAGGTGACCTGGGGCAAGTCGCTCTGCCTCTCCACGCCTCAGTTTCCCCATCTGTAAAATGGGGGCAATAACACTGCTCTACCTCACAGGGGTTGTTGTGAGGCGTCCTTGGCTAACGTGTGTAGAGGGCTTTGAGATCCTCGGATGAGGGGTGCCGCAGAGAGCCAGAGGGTCTGTGCGAGGGGCGCCAGGCAAACTGGCCCTTTCCCAAGGGATACGAGACCTGAGGAGAACGAGCTGATCCCTCAACTGAGGTTGACGATGTCCTTTACGATGTGATTTGTTCCCTGTTTCCCCTTTGTTTGGGGGTGTCTGTCACACACTTCATCTGTGGGTGCCTGCCAGAGCAGGGCCGTGCGTTTGGGACAGGAGACGGTTACAGGCACCCAGCCCGGGTGGATCCACGGGATCCTCAGGCAGAGCACTTGACTTCTCTGTGCTCGATTTCCCCATCCGTAAGATGGGGACGGTGAATCCGAGCTACCTCGCAGGAGGTGTGAGGCTCCCTGCGTCACCCTGCCAAGTGCTCTGGGGAGAAAGGCGCGCTGCGAATGCCAAACGTTGTTAACAGGACACTGCCACGTGTGAAAGTCTGGGCAGGAAGGCGCGAGGCCTCCCAGCTGCCCCCAGCCCGTCCTTGGAGGAGCCCTCCCGTGGGAGAGGACAGAGAGGGCAGGAAGGGATTTCTTTTTAAAGAACTATTTTTAGCTGTCCGAACCTGTTGGCCTTTTCCAGACGGTATCTGGGCAGCGCTCCACTTACCACAGGATATGCAATGCTGTGCTATGCATGGATCACTCCTCCGGCTTGACGGAAAACAGTCAGCATAACCAACTGTTGGGAAATGCAGCTCCGTATGCCCCTGTGTGCGGGGGGCTCCGGGGGGGCTCGTGCCCGCTCCCGTGGGGGCCTGTGGCTCTGGGGGCTGCAGAGGCTGTGCGGGGCGTGCGGGGTGCGTGCTGCGCCAGACACGGACGTGCTGGAGCCGACACGAGTGCACGCAGGAGGCGCCTGTGAACGAGCACAGGTGTGTGCAACACGCTGTGGTGATTGAACAGCACATTCTTTTGCACTGTAGGGGTTTAGTTAGCTTTGCCTTGAATGAAATAAAGTTTATGTTTACTAGAGAAACTCGCTCCCGTCTGGGTTGCTGTGGGTGTCCGTCGGGGCTTGTTGTGAACCCCCTGGGCACAGGGAGGTGCCTTTGTGGGGGCAGCGTTTGCAGGGCGCTTTGGGCTGTTTCCCAGTGCTAAAGGCTCTTTGAGCGCAGCTGCCTGGCCCCGATTTCTGAGGACACACTAGAAAAAGCTGATTTGTAAGAATGCCTAATGTCCCTGTTTGTTTACAGTAATTTAAACTGGGGTGCTTGAGTGGGTGGCTGAGGTCCACGCAGCTTTTTGAGGGCAGGAACAGCGCCTTCACAAAAATGAGCAAACAAAACCCTGCCTCGCGCTGGGAAAGCAGCTCCAGCACGTACATAGCACAGGGGACTGCGAAAACCACCCCTGCGAGCGAGAGGGACAAAGCCTTCAGAGGCTGCATGAAAAAACACTCACTTTATTTCAACAGGGATACTCCACAGCGCAAACGCCGCTTCTCTCTGTATAACAGCAGTGAGCAAAGAGCAGCTCAGCCCCACAGGAGCCTTCCTGCCACTGCAGGGGTACGGGGCAATAAATTAACCTCTCTCGGGAAGGGAGCGGGAGCCGATCGGGTTCCTTCACGGTGTCGGTGGCCGTCGCGTTAAATCCCAGCCTGGCAGCGAGGGAGCGGGAGGCACCGCTCACCTTCCGGGCTGGAGATCCATTTCCCAGCTGCTGCCGGAGCACGTAGGGACGGGGAGGGAGGTTTTGGGAGAGGGGAGGGAGTCCCAGCAGGTCTCAGAGCTCCGACTGCAAGGAGACAGACAGAGGAAAGCTGTGAAGAGCAGCCGAAAAGCCAGCGGCATCCCCAGGGAGCTGGCCCGGCGCAGAGCCGAGGGGGCTGCGGACGGCACCGACCCTGCGGACGGCCTGGATCCAGTTGAGGTAGGCACGGACGCTGGTGTAGACGCCAGGCGTGCTGGGGGTGCCGCAGC
>NW_010164973.1:10758-11593 GCF_000695765.1 Mesitornis unicolor | reverse complement strand
AATGTGGCCACTCAGGGGGGGGAGCAGGGACCCCTGGACCCAGCTCCTCCTGCAAGTGATGCTGGGGGGACACTCAGCCCCCATGCCATCCCACTCACCGTGCTCCTGCGTGTAGCCCCAGCCTATCACCCACAGGGGCGTCCCTGGAGCCAGCTCCTCATCAAAATAGGGCAGGCAGATGGGCTTGATGCTGTCTGCAAGGGAGAGGGGAGGTGTCTGGGGGTGCTGGTGGGGAAGGTACCCCCTATGGGTGAGCACTCAGGTCCTTGCCACAGTCTCACTAAGGTGCCGCTCATGCAAGGCCCTTTCCACTGCTGGTAGAGCTTCGCCTTTGCGAGCTGTGGGTCCACGGCGCCGTTGTGCCATGGCTCACCTGAGACGCGCAGGGGAGCCCGCAGCTTCACCAGGGCGATGTCGTTGTCCTTGGCCGACGCCGGCATCACCTCGGCCAGGAAGACCTTCTCCACAGCCAGGGTGGCGGTGCCGGAGAGGAGGTTGGAGCCGGCCTTGACGCGCCAGCTCTGGATGACGGGGTTGTTCCTGTGTTCGTTACGGGACATCGAAGCAACACGTGGCTTAAACCCTGAGGGACTTGGCCTGGCTTCGAGGAGCCAACCCAGCCCTGGCATGGCAGTGCCCGGCTGCAGCATCGGGGAGGACATGGACTCACTTGAAGCAGTGTGCGGCCGTCAGGACCCAGCTGGGGTCGATGATGCTGCCCCCGCAGATGTGCTCCTTCCTGTACTGCAGGCTGACCTGCCACGGCCAGGCCTCGATGGCAGCCGGGCTCCCCCCCAGCACCCCCCGGGTCCGGGTGCTCTCCCCGCAGCCCCCC
>NW_010164973.1:8479-10694 GCF_000695765.1 Mesitornis unicolor | reverse complement strand
CTGCCCTTCTCCATCCTTTGGGGTGAGCAAGGATGGAGGCTCCCATACCACCCAGGTGCCATCACCCCCCTGTGCCACTGCCCGTGTCACCCCTTCACGTGCCACTTGGCACTGCCCCCCTTTTGTGCTCTGTTTGCACATTGTCCCCACTAAAACGGGTTCATCCATTCCTCGCCTTCTCCAGCCCACCGGTTTGACCTGGGTAATTCGTCAGCAGAAGTGAGCCCATCCATGCAGAGGTTAAGCCTCTCTTGGGTGTTTCACTTCTGGGAGGTTTATACCGGCTTAACAAGAAGGTGAGCAGTAATTAAATCAAACTTTTCTCATGCAGACGAGTGTGGGAGCCGGGGAGGGCCAGGGCTTGGGCCAGAGCCAGGCTCTTGCAGCAGCCAGGGCTGTGCCAGGAGCAAGGCCCTGGAGCACACGAGGAGGCTTTGCCTTCCCGCAAGGTGCAAACAGCCCCGCTGTACTTACTGGAGCAAAACAGCGAAACCACCAGCCCAGAGAGGCATTTCCTGGAAGAGGGAGGGAAAAGGCTGGGTTCGGCAGCAGCCAGGTACCCAGCCAGTTCCCATGCGGAGCGAGGGGCACAGGGCCACCCCAGCACAGCCCCACCACTCACCTGCCCGGCTCGGGTACCTGGAGGCTGCCGTTGCTCAGCACGACCTCGCGGGCAGGCAGGGGCTGCCCCGTGCCCACCTCCACCGCCCGGAAAGCAGGGGTGCTGGAAGAGATGGGGGCGTGGGTCAGGAAACAAACGCACCCTGGGGTGCACAGCCCTGGGGCAAGGGTGCTGGGAGGGGATGGGTGCTGGGGCCTGAGCGTCTCTGGGAGCTGGGAAACTTTGGTGTGTGTAGCTCAGACTGTACCAAAGACGGTTCAACCCAGTTTAAAACTTCAGAGACTGAAGATTTACCAATAGGTCATAAATGTTTGCCCATGGCCCTCACAGAGAGCCACCCTGGGCTCAGTCTGGGCTCCCAGAGGGGCTCAGACACCAGAATCCCCCTTCTCCCTAGTGCAGCCCTAACTGAACTCCAACCCTCCCTTAATCCAGGGCCAGTACCAAACACGCAGGGCATCCAGCTCTTTCCCCAGCCCTTAGCTTTAACCAGCTGTAGCTGAACGCAGCTCAGGGCTGTGTCACACGTGGGTGCCATGAAGCTGCAAGCACCCAGCCCCGCTCACAGCTGTGTGGCCAACTGCTGCTTGGGCTTTATAGGGGGATGCGGTGCCCTGTGCTCCTCCCCAGGAGACCTCCATTGGGCTGGGCATGGGGCAGGGACACAGCATTGTGCTCCCATTGAGCTGGCAGGGTTTCCAGCACAGAGAGCAGCCAGCACCCAGGGACACAGCGTGCTGGGGATGGACTGAAAGCGTTAGCGCAGAACTCTGTGTGCTTTGTAAGTAAACAGAGCCTCAAAAAGAGCCGTTATGGGAGAGGGACAGATAAACACAGGTGAGAGCCGTGTACCTGCTGTAGCCCATTTGCTCGCAGGCTGCTTTTGCCAGCTGCAGGTCAAAGTGGTCGGGGCAGACGCAGGACCAGGCTCCGGTGTTGCTGTTAAGCACCTGCAGGATGGATCTGTCTTTGGAAACACGAGCTGGAGACGGACACAAAGTCGGCTTTGTCACAGGGGTGACCTTAGCAGGTGGAGGCTGCCCCTCTGCAGCTCTACTGGGGCGTCCTGGACTCACCAGTGGCTGGTGGCCCCTCGGGGACCCACTGGGGACAGTTGTCTTCATCCTCGCCCTGCAGGCAGTCGGGCTGCCCGTCACAGAGCTGCTGCAGCGACACTAGCTTCAGGGGCTGTTTGCAGAAGAAGTAGTGGTAGTCCAGGTAAACCTTGACTAGAGGGAAAGGGGGTGCTCAGCAAGAAGGCGGCGGAGCCCTGGGCCCGGAGCTGCGTTTGCTGAGCTGTGCCCTTTTTTTAGAGGGGAGCAGGAGCCGTACCCAGGAACCCCACCATCACCAGGCAGGCGAGGCTGAGCACCGCTGCCAGGATGGGGATGCCGATCCGCTTGAAGGACTCCAGCGCCGCCGAGGCTTTGCGCCGGGTGCTGGGACCTGCAAGGCAGAGGAGGGTGGCCCTGTGTCACCAAGTCCTGGCAGCACCCGTGCCCCTGGCTCCCGTCGGCATTACCTCTGCCATTCAGCCGCTCGGAGGATAAATCCTGCGAACCAGAGGGGAAAGCTTGGTTACTGAGCTGAACC
>NW_010164973.1:6978-8455 GCF_000695765.1 Mesitornis unicolor | reverse complement strand
TGGGAAGGGTCCGGAGCAGAGTGGATAGCAAGGTGATTCCCATCCCATGTCCACCCTGGGGAAAGCGGGGATCAGGCGCAGAGGCTGCTGTCCCTATTGCTGGTCCACCAGGACCATTAACAGGGAAACTGCCCCAACCTACAGCCGGGGCTGCTGCAGAGCTGCTGGGGACGGAGGCAGCAGCGGGGGGTGACACGTCCCGCTGTGACAACACTTGGCTCCCCAGTGTCACCAGCTGCGTTGTTCCCGTGGGCACCTCCTGTGCAACTCCAGCAACCGGCTATTAATAGTGTAAAGTTACTGCCTTCAGTGCATCACAAGCTTAATAAGTAACAGCCATTACAGAAGAGGCACTTTGTGACATGCCAAGGAACCCCGCATCAAAATCCATGTGCCTGCAGGGCCATGCCACCCAGCCATGGTTACATCCTTGGGCTGGTCCGGTGCGGGGTCAGAAATGGAGCAGCACGGCCAAAATCATCCCCAGCAGGAGCTGCTGGGGCAACCAGCCGGGCCCATGGGAACCGGGGCTCTCGGAGGGCAGGCTGTGCCGCTGCTAGGACACGCAGTAAACACAGCCCCGGCAGCGCTGCAGGCAGGGGTGAGCCATCCATCCCGCTTCCTCTCCTCCAAACGATGTCCCTGGAAGAGCTGCTCGTGTCAGAGACACCCGAGCGCAGCAGGAAAGGTCCCGTGGTCTGCAGCCCAGTGTCCTTGGTGTGGGGGTTGCCACGGGGCAAAGATCAGAGCCCCTTTTTAGGGGGTCAGGCGGATGCTGTATGTTCCTGTTGCCCTGTTTTGCAGCCATGCTCGTGTCGAGAGCCGCTTCCTGGCAGCTTGAGGTTTGAACGCGTGCTCCTGCCCTGCTGAGCCCGCGGAAGGCAGCACTCGCTTTCCCCTCAGATGCCCCTCCAGCCCCGAGCGAGCTCTTTCCTTTGCTGCTGGACTCCACCGTGACAGGTAAGATGAGGGTGTTTTTGTGGGATGAACGGAGATCAGGAATCGGCTGCTCTCCACCCAGGAACAAGAAGTGGCCTGTGCAGGGGAGGGTGGATCCTGCCTGGTGCTGTGAGCCGTGCCCCAGCACGCAGCCGTCTGGCTCTTTTGAGGAAATGCCAAGGGCCTTTCTCCAAACAGCCAGGCTCGTCTGGCACCGATGCTCAGTGAGGGCAAGCTGTGGCGAGCGCCTGGCCCTGGGTGGGCTCTGCACAGCCCCACGAGTGGTTTTGGCTCCTGTGAGAGCACTGCAATGCTACCGGGGGGTATCAGCTCCTGGTGGCACGGAGCTGGGGAAAGGGAGTGCATCTCCTGGGTGTCCCTTCCCGAGTCGCTCATCCGCATCGCTTGGTGCCTGCAGGATCCCTGGGAGTTTTGTAATGCTGGCACGTGGGGCCGGTCCTTCCTCATGCTGACCTCTTGTGACACTGTGGGCCTGGGCCAGGCACAGCCTGGATAATGGGATCATAACGGTTCCCTG
>NW_010164973.1:6024-6947 GCF_000695765.1 Mesitornis unicolor | reverse complement strand
CGGGAGGGGCCCCAGGCCCCCGGCCATGGCGGCTCCTCCGGGCTCCACTGCAGCCTGCAAACTGCCCGTGCTTGTGCCCATCGTCTGGTACAGGGCTCCTTTCCAACAGCCCCGCGCAGGTCCAGATGCAGGTGGTAGGGATGGTGCTGCGGTGCTGGCCACCTCTCTGCCTGGAGAAGGTATCACCCACGGTGGATTTTTCTTTTTCTTCAGTCCATGAACCTCCCCAGTTTCAGATTCACAGCTTGGAGCTGCCCCAGGGGAGCTCCCAAAGCCACACAAACAAGAGCTGCACTGGTTAAATTCCTGCGTGGAGTGGAAGCACCTGATTTCCTGGAGATCTCAAGGCTGCCGTAACTAATTGAGCTCCTTCGCCGTGCTCTCTGGAAGCGCGTGAACGCCGCCGTGGCCGGTCCTGTGTGCCCGTGCCAGCCCGCGAGCCATGGACGCCCTGGGCAGGGGGTGCAGCCGGACCCTCGCTGTCTGCGTGAGGCCGAAAGGTGTGAGGGAAGGCGGGGTGTTCCTCTGCAAACCCCAGCTTCAAAGGCTGTGGGGTGCTTGGGTCTTGGCTGCAGGGGTTTGACCCCCTGGGTACGTGCAGGCATTGCCCCGGGGCAGGGGGGCAAGTTCCCCGGCTGCTGTCCGGCTGTGTCGCTGGTGCAGGGTTTTGGGGCGCCCAGCGAGCTGGGCTGGACGTGTGTGCCCTCTTGTTAAGGAAGCTTTTTCCTCCTAGGGAGGGACTGCATGCCAGCCTGGGGTTTGGTGGCTGTGGCTTTGCTTGCAAAAGGCGCTGCGGGGAGCCAGGCTGAGCCACCCCTTGTGCTGGGTTATTGCCCAAGACTGAACCCCTTCTTGGGAGCGGAAAAGGTGCCCCAGAAGGGCAGGTTCCCCTTGGCGAGCAGACTTTCGAGATGTGCTGCATT
>NW_010164973.1:3260-5988 GCF_000695765.1 Mesitornis unicolor | reverse complement strand
AAGGAAAGCCATGGGGAAAGATGGGAGCGAGAGCTGGTGGGGAGAGCCAAGCACTGCATCCGAGGGCCATGGTATGGGGTTGAGAAAGATGGGTAAAATCGCTCTATGCTGGGTTGCTGTGCAGGGATAGGGCCAGGAAGCAGCGGCTCTTTTGGGCTGCCTCATCACCAGAAAAATGCCCCTGGCAGCCCTGGGGTGTGCGGGGTTCGGGTGCAGGGGGCTGGGGTGCGCGGAGGGGGCAGCGCGGTGGGCGAAGCTGTCGGTAACTCACCATGTTCATCCAGCTCCGGCGTGGTCTCCTGCCTGCAGAAACCCGGTGAATCTCCTCCGGTGCGGGACGCGGGGAGCCTGCGGGTGCCCTGGGAGCCCGGCGATGCTCCCACCGCCCCTGTGCCTGCGCTGCTCTGCCCGCGCTGCGCGAACACTGGGACAGGACCGCCCCAGCACTCCTTAAAACCCACAATAGGAGTTGTGAAACACGAGTTATGATTTGTATTGTAATAGAACACCGGTCTATCAGCAGCACCATCACCTGCAGTAATCTCCTGAGCATCTGCCACCGCAGGGTGACTCACCTGCGGGGCTGCTGTCACAAAATAGCTTATCAGGAGTGAACTGACTGACAGGGCAGGATCTTTCCTGCCCCCTTTCTCATGATAAGGGGAACCTCAGCCATCCCGCTCCGGGTCCGACTCTTCCGCATTGCACCGGGTTGGTTTTAAACAGAGTTTTAGTAGGCGGAGGAGGAAAGGAGAAGAGTTTATGCGTGAGGTTACGGGGCCATGACGTGCTCCTGCCTCACGGGTCACTCGGTCTGTGTGTCCCTGCGCAGCCCCGGGTCATGGTTTGCAGCGGGCCCTGGCAGTGCCGTAGTGAAGTTTAAAGGGGAGAGAGCGGGTGGCCATGGCAGGTTACCTCTGGGGTCACTATGTGGACTGGGGGACTTGACAGGCACAAGGGGTGTCCGATTATGTGGGGATAAATGGTTGGTGTCCTGGGCAGACTGTTTGGTACCCACCCATAGTAACAGACTGTGCTGTGGCAATGCTGGCTGCCGGTTCCTGCACCGCTGGGCTGATTAGGGAGACTTAGGGAGGCCTGCTACCCATGTGAATGTGCATGGGCATTTAGGTCTAGGCATGCACGAGCTGCCTGACACAGGCTGGGGTCAGGGAGGCTGCGATCACCCCGCTGACGGGGAAACCTGGCGTTGTGCAGGCTGACACTGGAAGTGGTGGGTGTGCAGGATTTGCCGATCAGCTAATTACCTTCTGTAATCAAGGTCGGGGAGAGCTGCTGCTGCCAACTGTGTGCACTGTGCCAGCAGAGAGGCCGTGAAGCATCCAGGACCTGCAGCTCCTCGGCCAGGGAGCCGTACCATCATCACAGTGTCACCTCGCCCCTGCTCACTCTTCCCAGCATAACCCACTAGCCTGACCAGGGACTCTGGCATCTGCATGTGGCTCTGCAGGTAAGGGTCATGCTCCCTGGTGAGGATCCAGTTGTGGGGGCCTTGGCAGGCTCCAGTCTTGGCTCTGTGTGGTCCATGGAGACCGTGCGATGGAGGTGGCCTGGCGGGGAGCGGCGCTTCCTCCTTTGAGGTTAAGGAAGGCTTTGAGGAAGCGGCTGAGGTTTGTGATGTTATGTCACAGCTCCACGCGCCTCCGGGCCTTTGCTTCCTGGAGTGCGGCTGCATTTCCAGCCCGTCACCCTTCCCTGGCATGATGCAGGCTTCCAGGCATCCCGGCTCCATCTGGGGTCAGGCAGAGGCCAGGGAGGGCTGGCCCAGGGCTCTGCGCAGCCACCAGCCTCCCCAAGCCACACAGATGCACGCCCTGGCCCTTCCCTCTCCACTGCCCATCGAGGAGCAGTCCTGGCCTCTCTGTGCGAGCTGGGCACTGCCAGGACCTTGGGGTCCGCAATCATCCCCTCTGCATCCCAACTGGCATCCCCACAGGTCCCAGCCATGGTCACTAGGAGTGATGCTGAGAGGCCCACTTGAGCTCTTGGTGGCTTGACTCCTGCCCCACGCCCTGTGCCCCTCGCATTTGGGCATGGTGTACTCAGAGACTGTGCCTGGCAAAGCATGCACAGAGCGAGGAGGGATTTTACCTCTGGCTGCCCAGTTTCCAGGCTGTTAATGGTCATCCCTCTTTGTTACCTTCTACCTGCAGCCACAGGAGTTGGTTTCCCCTTCTTTCAGCATTGCCACCTACCCCTGCGGCTCAGGGGTTTGAGAAGATGATCGAATACAGCTGTAAGTGCATTGTACCGGGTGACTGGGGGTGGCTGGTGGGGGATGCCCTGTCCCCTCCATGTGTGCCTGTCCCTGCCGGCAGCGGGAGGGCAGATGTGGGGCCTGCCCCTGCCGGCGGCGGGAGGGCAGAGCTGCCCCAGCGGGTGGGGACGCTGGGCTGGGCGCAGGAGGAGCGGTGGCTGCTGCAGCTCCTCTGCTTTCTCCCCCAGGAACCAGTTGAACCAGTGGGTCAGGAGTGGTGCCCGTCCTCACCGCAGCACGGGCAGCGAGGTGGCTGTGTCACCGGCAGAGGAGGGGACGGGCAGGACGTGCCAGGCTCCAGCGCACACCGGGCCTGGGCTGGCCGGGAGATGGACCCGCAGACGGGTGAGTAGCTGGCCTTTTTCTCCCCTTCTGGAGCAGAGGTGGGCGTGTTTTATGGCGTGGGCAGTGGCTTTTAACCTTCCCCTCCTGGGGCTCGGTGTGGCTGTC
>NW_010164973.1:1295-3047 GCF_000695765.1 Mesitornis unicolor | reverse complement strand
CCCCTGACCCGGCCCGCGCCGGCCCGCGATGGGGACCGGGGTCCTGGGGTCCAGCCCGCCCCTGGCCCCGCAGCAGCCGGGGTTGTTGGCCGTGTCTTGGTCTCCTGAGCCCTGCGGAAGGGAAGGGAAGGGAAAGGCAGAGTGGTCCTGCCCGTCTGCCGTGCTGGCAGCGCGGTGCCCTGCGCCTCCCCGGGGCTTTGCCTGGGTCCTGTCCGGTAGAGCGAGTGCCGCGGCTTGAGGGACGACCTGGGGCCCTGCTCACTATGTAAACAGCGTGACCACAGGGGAAATGTTCTCACTCCACCGGCATTTGTCTAAATTTAGCTGCTCTTAGGTCATCCTTTTCCGCTGCCTCCTCACTCCCGATGCCGCAAGGCGCAGCACCCGCTCTCTGTGCCAGGCACTTGCTCCCAGACCCCAGGGCAGAGCTGTGGGGCAGTGGCCAAACCCCAAAGTCCCCTCCACAGCCCCCAGAGTGTCCACCACCACCCCCTTGTCTGTGTTTTGCTGATGGGCTGCACTGGGACTGACTGGGCAGCTTAGTGGTGGGTGTGGGGATGTGCAAGAGGATGTGTGAGAAGGGCAAGAAGGGTCCAGGATGGCTCTTATATGGGGTTTTGGGAGCTGGGAAGAGGTGCGATGAGCAGCCCGGTGCTGTGCACTGCACGAGATTGGCTCTGTACGACAGGAACCCATGGCTGCTCATCGCCTGCGCTGTGCTGGGACACATCGGTGTCCCCTTGGCACTGCTGGGGAGTGTTGGCTGGCGCCGGGCTTTGCCCATGGTGCACATGGGAGGGATGGAGGGGACTGCACAGCCCTGGCATCGCCCGTTCCCATCCCAGCAGGCGGCTGCTGGCCCTGACAAACGTGTCCTCTAGAGGGAACTGCCTGTCCAGAAATGGAGCTGTGCAGCGGCACACGTGCGGCACCGCGCGGCTGTGGGAGCACTGGGACAGCCAGTGCCGTGACTGTGGTACCTTGCTGCTCTTCTTGGCTTTGAGGGCAGCAAAAACCTGTGTACCACGGTGCTCAACAGCCTCACACAGGGTGGAGGGACATGTCCTGTCCCCAGGAGCAGGGGATGCCCAGCATCCACAGAGGTATTTGCCTGCAAAGCCCCTTCTCCCTCTGCTTTCCAGGCCAAGAGCCCATCAGCACACTCGGGGTTGTCTTGGAGGTCGGGCTGGCTGTGCTGATCCTGCTGCTTTTTGGCTACGCCTTCGTCCGGTGGTACCAGGGGCGCCCGTGCTGGCAGCGTGAGTACGGGCAGGACAAGGGAGGCTCCAAAGGAAAGGGCTGCAGAGCCCAGCATGTGGAGACCACACCTGGCATTTACTGGTCCCCAGGGGCTGGGGAAACCCATGTGCAGAGTGGCTTTTGGGCAAGATGGGGGTGTACAGAGGCTGAGGAGGAGGGGACATTGGGATGTCACAGTGCTGTCCTGCCCATCCCCACGCTGCTGCACAGACTCAAAGCAAAGCAAAGGTGAACTCATGGCACTGCAGGGCTCTGACACCTCTCCCTCCTGCCTCCCCAGGGCCCGACTTTGTCTTCAACCTCTGCCACACCTGGTGAGTGGGTGATGTGGGGACAAGGGGTGGGCTGTGTGGGGACAGCGATGCCCTGGGTGGCCCTGACTGCCCAGGAATGGCCCCTTGGGGGGGCAGACATCTCGCTGCCATCTCTGCCTTCCCTGCAGCGGGCTGGGGTCGGTGGCGGTGGGGCTGGGGCCGCCGGTCCGGCTCAGCG
>NW_010164973.1:0-1285 GCF_000695765.1 Mesitornis unicolor | reverse complement strand
CTCCGTTCAGCATCAGCGGCTCGCTGAGCGCGGTGGGCAGCAGCTACGTCCCTTTCCACGACCGGGGGCTGTGAGACGGCTGGTGTGCAGGTAGGACATGGCCCTGCTCTCCCTGCCCGCTGATGGGTGAGTGCTGCCTGCGTGCCTTGCATCCCAGAGCCACCTCATAGGCCTTGGTTGTTGCAGTTTTCCCTGGGACAGTCCCAAGGTTTTTCCTGCAAAAGTCCTCCCCATGCCTGGGGGTGCATCGGGGGCTTTCCCTGGGCTCTGGTTTTGTTTTCTCCCATGCAGGCTTTGGTTTGCGGTTCCTTTCTCCTGTGTCCAGGCCTGGGACCAAGCATGTGGCTGGGGGGTGAAAGGGGCTGGAGCCCATGGGGTCCCCGTGCCGCTTCCCCATTCTGCCTCGCACCCACCTCCCCGCAGCGACCGAAACAGCAACAGAAACCGGCCAGGGGTGAATTCCTGTGTTCTTGCTTCTGTAGAAAAACAGCCCTGAACACGCTGGATCTGTACTAAAATTGGAAGAGCGCAGTTTCTGTTTTCGAAAGAGCTTCTCCATCTGCTCCCCACAGCTGCGTTTCTTTTCCTGGCCCTCCCTGGCCATGGGCAGCATTGGAAGGTGCCCGGGGCTGGCTGCCATCCCTGTTGGTGCTCGAGATGGAGGAAGAGGGACCTGCCTTATCCCAAACCTCCTTGTCACAATTTCTTGAGAGAAAAGACTCCTTCCCATGGACCCCCGCAGCCCTGGGACCAGCCCAGGGCCAGGCTGTTGGTGAGCAGGGCACTGGGAGCTCTGGGATCCAGCTGAAAAGGATGGCAGCGAGCCGTGATACTGGATGGCCGGCCTTGTGCAATAGGGGAAAAATGCCGTAAGGAAATGAGACTGCTTCAGACTTCCCTCCTCGCTGAAATATCTGGACCAATGTGGAAATGTGTCCTCTGCGCCGATGGTGCAAGCAAGCACCTCGGAAAAGCCCCTGTGGGCTTTTTTGTGGCCTTCTCGTGACCTGGCAAAGCCGTGGTAGCCCTCGGAGAGGGCTCAGGGACTGTTTCTTTGTAAACTGTTTCCTCAGAAGGAAAATGAAGGGATGTGTGGAGGGAAACTGGTGAGGATGGAGCCCATCCCCGCTTGCAAAGGGCCACAAGTTCCCTTCCATCTCCGTCCCTGTTCCTGCTGTGCTGGTTTGGACAATGCCAGGCAGTCTGCGGCCCCACTGTTGGAAATGGGTTGGAAACGTTTGCATAGGTTGGTGCTGGTCTACCTTGACTTCAGTAAAACCTTTGA
>NW_010164972.1:1363-9127 GCF_000695765.1 Mesitornis unicolor | reverse complement strand
TTAATATAAGTCTGTAGTGAAGGACCAAACCGGCGTCACTGAGGCCGGATGTTGTGTGAGGGACGAGAGCCAGGAAGGTTTTGTCCCCGTGCCAAACGCCCCCGCTCCTCTCGCTGCCCCTCTCCAGACAATCACATTTCGGATGCTGTGGTAAACGCAGCTCCAGCTCATTGCTCCCTCGGCCGGTTGGGAAGCAAATACAGCCCCCCAGAAATAATTGAGACCCAATGGCCCCGCTCCGGGAGAGCCCCAGAACGTAAAGCAGGGACCACAGCAACTCTGTACCTGTATTTTTGATATAAAGCTTTGTTTCTGTTCACATTTCTTAATACAGTTGGTTTGTGTCCTGTTTTCCAGCAGCCAGCATCTCTCTTTCTGGAGCCCCTCTCCTCTAATGTAGCACTGATGAAAAGGTTTAATAACCTTAAATAACCAGAAAACCTCACTGGATTCCTATGGACCTGCATTGATTACCCCCAAAATGTGCAGTTTCAGGCAGAGACCAGAGCAATGCTGCCCTCAAAAGGAAGATTTCTTTATTGAGCTGCAATGGGGAAATGTCCAACACGGAGCTGCCGTGCTCTGGGTTAAACAGCGGGGTCTGCAGCTCCCGTTAGGGCATGGAGCACACGCAGTTCATCTGGATAAATGAATTTATTGCTAACGCAATTACCCCTTTACCCGTTTATTCAGCCACATCACAGCACCGCTGCCTCCCCCATGAACACGGGCCCACCTCGTCCCGCAGTCACTGCCAAAGGCTCAGTGGTTTTCAACACCTGGCTCGTGACAAATCCAGCTGCGAAGGGCTCGGCTATGACAGGAGAAGGCCCTGCCTTGGCCGGGAGCTGCAGCGTTGCTGTTCTTTGTGCTCCCCACTTGCAAATTGCTTCCAGTGGCCCCCGTTTGTGGCCCAAGAGCCATTTCCCTGAGAACAAACCCAACCGCACCTCAGGCTCCCCCAGCAACACCTGGATGGGGATGGGCACCACCTCGCCCTGTCGAGGTCATGGCTGTGTGCAAAAAAAACCCCATGAATAATTGTGGGGATAAAAAATTAGGAGGGGAAAATGGGTGAAGGAATAAGAACAGCATCGAGATTTAAGTTATGAGCAGTTCTCCACTGGGGTCTGCTCCCCCCATGGCCTGGCTCTTCCCACACCCAGGGATGGAGTTGGCAGCATCGGGCTCTGGGCACAGCCACAGCCTCTTCACCTCCAGCCGAGTCCCCAGCTGCCTCCTGGAGCTGGTCCTGGTCATTAATACTGGCCAGGAGCGCTCAGATGCCAGCTCTCACATTAATTATCTGCTGCCATGGCCACTGCAAAGGCCGGTCCTGAATGACAACATCTACTGCCCGCAGCTGCTCAGAGAAACCAAAGTCCAGAAGAAAGGGGCTCCCGCTCCCTTCTTGCTGTGGGCTGAAGAGCCCCAAACTGGTGAGGGCAGAGGCAGCGCTCCCCGGCCACGCGTTTACACGTCGGTCTCGATGCGCAGCCGCTCCATGCGCCGCACGTTGCACTCCACGGCCGCGCGGTTGGTGATGGGGCGGGCGCAGGAGCTGGGGAACCAGCCCCTCTGGCCGTCCCGGAGCCGCTCGCCCCAGCACCAGCCTAGGAGGGGAACAGAGATGGTCACGGTGAGGGATCACTTGAAGTTTCCCCCCATTTCATTGAGATCCCTGAAGCTTTTCCCCTTATTTCACTGGGATCCCTGAAGCTTTCCCACCCGTTTTATAGGGATCCCTGAAGCTGTTCCCCCCATTTCATTGGGATCCCTGAAGCTGTTCCTCAGATTTCATTGGGATCCCTGAAGCTGTTCCCCCCATTTCATTGGGACCACTGAAATTTTCCCCTCATTTCACTAGGATCACTCAAGCTTCCCCCCCATTTCACTGAGATCACTCAAGCTTTCCCCCCATTTCATTGGGATCACTCAAGTTTTACCCCCCATTTCATTGAGATCACTGAAGTTGCTCCCCCCATTTCATTGGGATCCCCAGAGCTTTCTCCCCCATTTCATTGGGATCACTGAAATTCTCCCCTCATCTCATTGGGATCACTGAAATTTTTCCCCCCATCTCATTGGGATCACTGAAATTTTTCCCTCCATCTCATTGGTATCACTGAATTTTTCCCCCCATTTCACTGGGATGACTGAATTTTTCCTCCCATTTCACTGGGATGACTGAAATTTTCCTCCCATTTCACTGGGATGACTGAAGCTTTCTCCCCCATCTCATTGGGATCCCTGAAGCTGTTCCCCCCATTTCACTGGGATCCCTGAGGCTTTCATCCCCAGCTGCAGCTCCCCCATTGCCACCGCTCACCGTCCTCTTCGCCTAGCACCAGGACCACGTCCGCCTGCTGCAGGGACATCTCGTCCGCCTCCTTCGCCAGGTAGGCGCGGGTTATCTCCACCTGGCTCAGGTCTGCAGAGAACAGGGGGTGAAAACCAGTGCCTGCAATCGCTCAGGTTATAGCACCACCAGTAACCCCCAGTGTGCCAGTACCTCCTTTGGGAGTGGGGTCGGGCTTTTCCTTGTCTCGGTGCATCAGCGCCGCGATCCAGCGAGCCCGGTCGCTCCTGATGGAGGGAAAGATGTGTTATAGGGTCCGTTGAGGCAGCATCTGCAGTGCTGGCTGTAACTGGGAGCTTCCCAGCAGGAGAGAGGATTTTGGGGTGGTTCTGATACACGCAAGCCATACACATCCCCCAGCTGCTTTGCTTAGTTTCAATAGGGGAAGCATTGCATGGGAATGATATGGGAAAGCTAAAAGAGGAGGGAATGGCAAGGGGGGAAACCTGTGCAAGTGTTGGTGTCAACGTCAACATCAACATCATTGCCAATGAAACCTCCTTGGGAAGAGCAGCAGGAAGGCCAAGGATGCTTTGCAGAAGCCTTGGTGGATTTCCAGGGCACTATTTTACCCCAAAAGCAACAGCACACACTCCATGCAACCCCACCGGGCCACTCACAGCGTCTCTGCCGACAGCACCACCTCCTCCCGCCGCCCCTCGCTGTCCCTCTCCATCACCACCCGCAGCAGATGCCCGGTGGTCCCACGGGATGCGCTGCCGGTCTTGCCAGGAGGAGGGGAAGGCGGGTCAGTGCTCTCGATCTTCTCCACCCTGAGCTGGTCCAGTGTGGCGTAGTTCATCACGGTGTAGCTCTCCTCACTGTGGTAAAGATGGGACCGGTACCACAGCTGCCAAGCAGATGCTGCCGGGGGGGACTGAGCTGTAGCATCACAGCCCCATGGGTGACATTTGGTGGGCATCACCACAGGGGTGGTTGGAGGGCAGAGAGGTTCTCCTGCCCCTCTGCTCTGCCCTGCTCACACCACAGCTGCAATCTTGTGTCCAGTGCTGGGCCCTCAGCTCCAGAAGGACAGGAACTGCTTGAAAGAGTCCAGCAGGGCCACGAAGATGAGGTGCAGATACAGCACCCATGGTGAGACAGCGGCCTTGCCATGTTTCCTCACCATACCAGCACTATCACTTGGAGAAGTGAACACTGTGGAGCATCTCCTGCTGAGGAGCAGCTGAGGGAGCTGGGGCTCTTGAGCTTGGAGCAGAGGAGACTGAGGGGTGCCCTCATTCCTGGGGATCCATTGGGAAAGGGCAGTGTCAGGAGGAAGGAGCCAGGCTCTGCTCTGGGATGGCCAATGCCAGGACAAGGGGCAATGGTCCCAAGCTGGAGCACAGGAGGTTCAAGCTGAAGATGAGGACAAACTTTGTCAGTGTGAGGGTTATGGAGCATGGCCCAGGCTGCCCAGAGAGGTTGTGGAGTCTCCTTGTGTGGAGACACCCAAAGCCCTGGCCGTGTTCCTGTGTGACTGCTCTGGTGATCCTGCTCTGACAGGGGTTGCACTGGGGGGGCTCTCCAGGTCCCTTCCAACTCCTGACATCCTGGGATGCCCTTTCCAACAAGGGACATCTCAATAAAGGCCAAAATGGGAAATCTCAAGAGTTTGAGGCTTGGGAAATGGAGATTTTTATCCTCTTAGATGTTACGTAGGGAAAAGAAGGCTCTGCCCTGGCCTCACCTCTTCTTCTTGGTGATGATGAGGACGTCGTTGAACAGGAAGAGGTGGCAGAGCCTCCCGGCGCCGCGGCGGAAGATTCCGGCCTCCTCCGACAGCAGCAGCTGCAGCTCCCCCCGCTTCTGCAGCCAGCGTGACGCCGAGATCAGCGGGAACGGCTGAAATGGAGATGGGGAGAGCCCGAATTACTGCCTGCTGCACCACAGCGGGCAGAGGCACCTCTGGAAGCAGCGTTTGGGCTGGCAGGGGTCAGTCGGGATGGACACATCGCGCGTTGTTCAACGCCTTTTCCAGGAGCCTTCCCAGGGGTCAGGCAGGGACATGGAGCAGCCGTGGACCCCACTGCAGCCCCCCCAAATCCCAGCAGCGGGGTACGGTGTCAGGGCTCTGCTACAGCCCTCAGAAAGCCGCCCACATCTGAGAAACGCTCACCCTGGGCACGCAGAGGTGATGCTGTGCATGGCAGCAGCAATGCTGCAGCCGGTCCAGGACTCCTGGACCATCCCAAACCTGTGATGGACTCCCCCCATCAGCTCATCCCAAAAGATCCTCCCCTCCTCCAAGCCCTCACCTTCTTCTTCCCGAACTCCAGCTGTTTCTGCAGGGTGTACATCTGCTCCGTCCGCTCCATTGCGCGAGCGCCCTCGTTGCAGTTCTTCACCAGCTGAGAGACGAGAAACAGCCCCAGGGCAGCTGAGAAGGGCAGGATCAGAGCCCCCCATCCCCTGCCATGTCCTGATACCACGAGAGACCCACAGGAGAGACACAGCCCCTTTCTTCTATATCCAGAGAGGGACCAAAGTGAGACCTCACCAAAACCGAGGAGGAATGGGGAGAGGAAGAACGAATCACCTCGAGGGCAGCTCTCCACTAATGGAGAGAGAACAGCGGAGGGAAGGGCAAGAGGAAAGAAGAAAAGATGACGAGAAAATGGAAAAAAAACCAAAATCAGGTGAAAAAGGCGAGCAAGGGGGAAGAGGTGCGCATCCAGCAGCGATTTGGGGCAGAGAAACCTCAACAGGACCAACACAGGGAGGAAAAACCCGAGGCCAGAGTGGGGGCTCGAGGACAGCGAGGAGGGGAGGTGTGGAGCTGGGGCTCACCTTGCTGATGGCTTTCAGGGCTCTGGTGGCAGCCCCATACGCTGCTGTCCCCGCGGGGGTTTTTTGGCAGACTGTCTGCAAGGTGAAGACAAGGTGCTTTAGGGATGCCATGACACAGAGGTCTGCATCTCAGCCGCTTCCCGGGGATTTTGGGAGCCCACACGAGCCTGAGCCGTGTCCCAGCCCAGCAGCGGGACAGGACCATGGTTGGGGCAAGGATTAACGGTGCTGGGAGATGTCAGTGCGGTTCCTGCTGGGGCTTTCACATCAGGTGCCCGAGCATCACTGCCATCCCATACAGCAGGCTCAGCACCCCAGAAACGGGTGTAACACGGCCACCTCTTCAGATGCAGTGTGGGACTTACATCCAGCAGCAGAGGAAGCCGGGTCACCCTCTGCATCGGCAGGATGAGGAAGGAGATCATCGGCAGGCCGCCGCACTCGGGTTTCCTCTCGATCTGTTTCAAGGTCTCTTTAAATAAGGGGTTTGTGTTTCTGGAAGAGGAGAAGAAAGCTCTGTTGATGCTGCTCTTTGGTTCTCCAGGTTTCCCAGCATGGGAACCACAGCACAGCACCAGCACTGAGCTCAGAGCACACGGCTGGGGCGGAAAAGGGACCAAGCCAGGGGTGGAAAAGCACTTGGGGATGTTGAGCCCACCAAAAGATGGATAAAGCCATAGAAGTACCAACAGCAGACACAAACCTGGACCACCAGCACCACCTGGGGATGCTCCATACGTGTCCCTAACACACCCCATATGTGTTACTGGCCTTGGTGATACCTGTCCAACCTCAGCACGTGGTAGCATCACTCCTGCTTATCCCCATCCCTCGCCCTTCTCCCAGCACAATGCCAATCACGTTCTTATTACCCTCATCCAGGAGTCAAACTCTGCTCAGAAAAGTCCTTCCTTGGGGAAAAGGACATAACCACGTCCTTCCCTAACCGCACATCACGGTCTCATCTGCAGCCAACCGGCATCCCCTGGGTCCCTGGCACCCCAGAGTCCCCTGTAGCCACCCCGGAGCAGCACAGCACTCACAGCAGCCTCTGCAGGGTCCTCTGCTGGTAAACCTCGTTGGAGCAGTAGCTGACGTAGGGGTTGAAGCGGTTGGACGCGTGCTCCTCCACGATGTCGCTGATGTCGGGGATCAGGAGGTTTTCCTGGTGCCGCTTCTCCAGGTCCTCGAAGAAGCTGAGGAGAGGATTCCAAACGACTTCACTATGTGACTCGTCAGGGTCAGACAAACCCAGGAAATGGACGTTTAACCACGTTCCCACTGCAGCTTTTCCCCAGAGGAAACAAGGCCCTGGATCCTTTCCACGTGGGGTCAGCTCCGTGCGGCTGAGATCCTGGCTCGCAGCAGCTCCGGGAACGCAGCCCCACAGCTCCCACGCTTCCTCCATCCCCACAGGAGATCCCTCCTCTGCCTCTGCTCTCTGGGAAGATCCATTTCTGCCCCATCGGGGCCACTCACCACCCCCATAGCCCTCCCGTCCCACTGCATCCCCCATGGACATGGGGCACACTCTCAGGAGGGACAGTTGTGTTCACACAGCAAATAAACAGCGCTCTCGAATCCCTCCTGGGCCCCTGCCCCTGCCCGTGGCCCCCACTCGCCCCCCGTGGCCCCCACTTGCCCCGTGCTGACGGCCAGGACGTCGCCGATGTTGGAGAAGAGGTGGTGGTGCTCCGTCTGGGTCATGGTGTCCCTCAGCTCCTCCGACCTCATGAAGTGGCTCACCAGGACGCCCAGGCTGTGCATGTAGGAGTACTCGGAGGTGATGATCTCGAACATGGCCTGAGGAAAGCGGGGCAGCCAAGGGGGTCACAGCACGGAGTGACCGAACGCGGCAGGGAATTCAAACCTCCTGTGTCTTATTTACATTAGGGTGGCACAAAGTCACAGCACAGCATTCCCTGCACCATCTCCTGCACTGCCCGGGTGTTTCAGCACACACAGGCACTAAGAAAGCCACAGCCCTGAGCTCTTTTCCCTTCCCATAGCCATTTCCCATCCAAAGGAGTCCCCGTGCCTGGTTGTGCGGGTGAGCCCTCCCAGTGCCGCCCAGTCCCCGAGCTGCTGGAAACCACCAGCAGCACCAAAACCCCGTACACAGGGGCTGACCCCAGCCCTGCCCTGAGCCCCCCCTGTGTGACAGGGTCAGGACGCAGCCACGCATGGCCCCACTGCCTGAGCGCCCCGGGGCTGCGCTCACCTCCTGCCGCTTGCGCTCCTCGGGGGTGATCCTGAGCAGGATCCCCGCTTCCAGCACCTGCGGGAGAGACCGGGGATGAGCGGACACCTTCGCTGCCGGCACTAACAGATGGGCCTGGCACGGCCTCTAGTGCGGTCGGGGTCTGCCAGCCCCACACAACCCACCACAGTGCACAGCATCACCATCTCCCACCACAGCATCTCTCATGGCATCATCTCCCAGCACAGCACATCCTACAGCAGCGGCATCTCCTATGGCATCTGCCACTGCCACCCCACAGCAGCATCATCTCCTGCCATGGCAGCATCCTCCACCACTCCCTCATGGCAGCAGCATCTCCCGCCATGGCCCCACAGCAGCACCATCTCCAGCCACCGCACCCCCCCCTGCAGCA
>NW_010164972.1:489-1321 GCF_000695765.1 Mesitornis unicolor | reverse complement strand
CACCTTGACCTCCCCCCCCGGCAGCATCCCCCACCACAGCAATACCATCTCCCCCCATGGCACATCCCATGGCAGTGGCATCTCCTATGGCATCTCCCATGACCACCCCATGGCAGCATCATCTCCAACCACAGCATCTCCCATCACAGCATCCCTCATAGCATCACCTCCCAGCACGGCACATCCCACAGCAGTGGCATCTCCTACAGCATCTCCCACCACTGCCCCATGGCATCACGATCTCCCACCACAGCAGCACCTCTCACCATGGCATCACCATCTCCCACTGGTGCCACAGTGCAGACGTTCCTCCCCAGCACAGAAAGCCCCGGTACCCAGCAGGACCACTGCCTTCCCCCTGTCTGCGGGTGAACCTCTGCCGAGCACCCCCATGCAGCTCCTCCTGCATGGCTGGGCCTGGGCAGCCCCACAACACCCCTTGCAAAGACCAACGCCGCAGAATTACCCCCCCACAGCCGGTTTGAGAGCTTTAAAACACACAGAGCTGCTGGGCTGCGGCTCCTACCTCGGGGAGCTGGCTCCAGGTCACCTGCGCCGGGCGATAGCTCTGCACCACGATGGCAGCACCGGGAGGGGACGGCTCCTCCGGGCCGGGCTCCTCCAGCAAATCCTCGTCGGATTCGTGGCTGACGGAGTTCAGCCCTCTCTCACGGATTTCCTGGTACAGCCGGGGCTCTGCGGGGGGGAACGGCAGGAGCTCAGCGAAGCCTCTCCCGGCTCCGCCCGCTCCTGCCCTTCCCACCACCTCGCTCCGCCGTTGGACTTTGCACGGCCCCAATTTACCGGCCGCTCCCCCCCACCCCGCCCTTGC
>NW_010164972.1:0-390 GCF_000695765.1 Mesitornis unicolor | reverse complement strand
GGTTCGCATCGGTGGGAAACGCCTTGGGAGGCAGCGGGGAAATCGGAGCCAGCATTTGGGGAGGCGGAGGCGGCACTCACGGTCCTTGAAGGAGCCTCCACGTTTCTGCACCCGCTTCCGCCCAAAAGTTCTCTGCAAGAGGAAGGAGAGGAGCAGACGCTGCAGTTCCTGTATTTCTGTGGCTCCTTCAGGAATGAGGAGCAGTTACCTGCGCGGCCGGTCAGCAAACACCTCCCTGTTCCCCCAGCCTGGTTTTTGCCTGCGCTGCCGTTTGCCGCGCCGGGGTGACTCAGCGCTCACCTCGCACTATCGGGGTCAGGAGCTCACCCACCCCGCAGCTGCGCCGCTGCCTTTCCCACCGATCTCTCACCGCTGGACTTTGCCTGCGCC
>NW_010164971.1:20652-21753 GCF_000695765.1 Mesitornis unicolor | reverse complement strand
GTGCGGAGCAGCCTGAGGCCGCCGGCAGGTGCAGGGCCCCGTATATCCGTCATGCGGTCAGGCCGTCTCGGGAGGAGCAGGGAATCCCGCGGCCCTGCTCTGCGGGGCAGGCGGTGGTCGGGACTGGCGGGGGGGAACGGGCGAGCTCTGAGGCCAGGGACAACCGGGGAAACAGGGGGAGGGGTGTGATTAGGGCAGATTAAAGCAGCTGTGATAATAAACACTTTTCTGAGTGTCTCCTTATGGAACTGAGAGGTTGGCTGTCAAAATACTTCGGAAACCTGTGTTTTGTATTTTGCCTTTTTTACAAGATCCGTGTCAGCTTGGGCTTGAGTTGCTTCAATATGGAAAAATCTGTTGACAGTGAAGAAACTGGCAGGCACACTGCTAATGAAAAAGTATTAAATGGCAGTCTTACATAACACTAAATTTTCCATGGTGGTGTTAGCATCTTTGGCCACCGAATGGTAGATAGTGAGGATGTATTTGGACTTGAGTATTGGGAAAAATGTAAGTGCTGGACAGCACAGCTGCGTGATGAAGGGAACTGCCCTCCTGGGTTTTCACTTTCCTTTTTAGAGAAGTGCCAAGTAGGCACTCAGAGCCCAAAAGCTCTGCATTGAGAGCATGTGATGGAAATATAGATCAAGAGGTCAGGAAGGAAGTCCATTTATTTGGACTAAAAAGGCTTGAGATGGCAGTAGTAGTGCGAGGAGGAAAATCAGACTTGCTGGCTGGATGAATGTAGATGCTGGGAAACCAGCCTGAGAAGATGATCTAGGTTGACATGTCAGAAGGTGAGAGTTTACTGAAGTCTCCAGTAATTTTGAGAGTAAGAATTACCATGATAGATCAGATCACTGACTTTGTGTTGTCTAGTCTTTGATATTATCTAGCCTTAGGTGCTTAAAAACTAGCAGTAGGCCACCACTTACTGAAAAATTTAAGGGCTACTTTGAACAAAGTAATTTAACTAAACTAAAAGAAAAAAATAAAGTAAATTTATCAGCTAGTACCTGGCTTGTATTAGATTAAATCCTATATAACACATGTTTTAATTCAGTTTGTTCTCTAAGTCCTTGAAAGTTACTAATACTTTCT
>NW_010164971.1:0-20621 GCF_000695765.1 Mesitornis unicolor | reverse complement strand
TTCCCTACAGAAATAAGGCTTAAACAGTTCTGTCTGCATGGTAGTTCTCCTTCATCCTCTTCATCTTTGAAATCAGTGGCTGATAGAAAAACAGTTGTCATTTAGGAAGAGCTCTTGGATTAGGGGGTTTGTTTTGGTTTTGCTTTTTCTTTCCTTACATCCCTTGGATTTCAGTAATAGTGGGAAAGACTCTCCTACCTCTGTAAGGATATTTAATCCTCTTAATAAGCTTTAGGCTTCATGGTTACCTTCTGGCGGTAAGATCCACCACTGAGCTATACTTTTTTTAATATACATTATTTTTTAATGAAGTGGGGTTTGCTGCTTCAGAGGAAGGATAGGCAGCCAAACTGTTGAGGTGTTACCTTACAATACCAAGTTGAACTCAGGTTTCCCTATTGTATTGTAGCCTCCCTTGGTTGAGTCACTTAAAACCACAGAGTAAGTCTGTACTGATAAATGAAAAAGGGCTGAGGAATGAGCTCAAGCACTGGATTGATCTGTGATTATCTACCGTGCCCGTTAGTTCTTTTTTTAGCTCTGTTTTGGACTAGCCTTCTACAAGGCAAGTTCTTCTAAATCTTATTTAGTACTAAGTACAGATCTGGGTCCATCTGTACCAGCCATAGGACCAAAGGTTGATTTGCAACACTCTCTTATTTAGTCATACACACTTTGCCATTCATTCCAGCTTTACAACGGAGAAAATAAGGCTCTGCATTTTACAGAAATGGATTACAGATCAATATTAAAACATGCAGGGCACTTAAATACTGTATAAAGGTCATACACTGAAAATAATAATGACAGAGGATCTTCCTGGCATATGATCAGATTGCTACTTAGATGTTTGGTTTCAGAGAATATTTCTTCTTCCGGGTAGATACTTTATAATATTCTTTATTTTGTATTATTTTTAATAAGAAGAATGAGTTAAATTCAGTTCTTCAGGCTGACTTCTAGTTATCTTGTATTAAACTTAAAATCTACTGAGCTTTGCTGCCCAAGTGCATGGTTTGGTGCTAACTATGCTGTATGTATACTGCAAACTTGGGATGTTTCTGACAATCAGAGATGAGTTGTAACACTCCCGCTCTTCTGAATTGCTGAGGCAGCTTTTGTATCTCTGCCATGCATGGCCGTGCACTTAGTGCCGTGTATGCACCGATCGTGCTGACATCTCTCTCTTCTTACAGACCTTTTTAGTGTTAATAAAGGCTGAGCTTTAGCAAGAATAGTGGTGTTGACAGTATGACAAGCTTACAGTGAATAGAAAATATGTTCACTGTTAAGTTGAAATGTAGCTATGACTTTAGGTTTTTACTTGATCTCTTTTGTTTTATACTGACAATCACTAGCAAACTAATTATTTGAAATCTGGAAATTATCTTTGCCTTAGCTTCCTTCAGCAAAAACAAATAAACATGGGGCAAAGTAAACTATGTTTCTGCAGTTGCGTTCACATGAGTGAATTGTTTACTTGAAGGTTTAAGAAGGGACTTGTTACAGAATTAGATCCACAGGCACTAAAAATGTCAAAACACTGTAACTTCTGCTCATAAGAAACTAAACTATGATGTTAGGTTAAACTCTGTCTTTCTCAGGCTTCTAAACATTTCCTATGTTTTGGAAGCCTACAGTAATTTTAAAATCAGAGTTCTTTGCTGTTAAATTGTTTTTATACCCTTCTTAAAATGAAAAATGGTTTTTCTATTAGTAAAAAAGTTGACATAAGATGATGTGGTCTGGGAGTCCCTAGATTTTTTGCTAGCAAATAATTTGACTATGTATATGTTAAATGGCTAATGTCTGTATTTTTTTTATTACATGGAAACTTAAATAACCAGTGGACATCATATACGTAATGTAGGAACATAAGAATAGTTCTTGTAGATCATAAAATATACTTAACCATGTCATATAATTTTTCATATAAGGATCCAGCTATATTTGCAAACTTATTAGAGTTCTTTCTTTATAATGGCTTGCCATTGTGCTGGTCAGAAGCATACATATAACTTCTAAACATGATGTCCTTGGTGGTTATTAAATACACATTTATTCTTATGCCAGTGGTGTTCTTCAGCTTAAGTCAAAGATGTGGAGCCTACTGGCAGCAGGTGACTGCAATCAACCAGAAAAAACCCCTCCAGCCCAAGATTTGTTTTCCTGCTCCCTGATGGGAAATGGGCAGCGAGCTGCTGATCCGCTCCATGTGGGCTGCCTTCCCAAGCTGTCCTTGTCACAGACCTACATGTCTGTCATTGGACTGAAATCAGCGTCTTGTCTTTTGCATTAAATTGGATTCTGTTTCATTGTAGAAATACAGATGTGTTTCAGATTACACACGACTGCAGATGCATCAGTCGCATAAGAGCTACACCTGCATTCTGATCATAAAGGATGTGGGAGTAGAGTGCAGCATTCCATTTTTGCCTCTTTAAAATCTTTTCATGACCTGCACTTAAGTTTCTCTGTTTTTGTTGGCATAGGGGAAGGATATTTTCCAGATTATATATTTATTTATTTATTACTTTACTGATAGTTAGACTAAAACAAGAAGAGACATTAAGTAAACTTAAATATAGTTGCCATTTCAGGATTTTAATAAAAGTTTGGATTTCAGTAGTTATTTTTTTCTTTCCTGATTTACTTTCTTCTTTTCATCCAGTTTATTGTGACTAACCCATTATCATAGCCTTTGGTTTAAGGGCTTGGTAAGCCAAATTTACCTCTGTCTAGGGAAAAGAAATTGGTTCACCAGAAAATTTCAGTAGCCTTCTGCATGCCTCTTCTTGTACTGGGGTACTTGTACTACTTCTGGGGTAGTTTTCTTTAAGTAACTCAGCGTTGTGTGAGGTCTCACCAGTACAGTGGCATTAATGCTTTCGTATGTGTAACGGAAATGTTTTTCTTTTCACACTTTGAATTTTTCTTACCTCCATATTTTCTGTAGCTTGCTATCATTGATTGACAGATGTCTGTAGATTTTTCTCCTTTCTCCCATCCAGCTTACAGTACATAACCACTGTTTTTTCTTTAAAATGCATGCTCTTTCATTTTTCAATAGTATCGCATTTTTGTTTTCCATCATCAGTAGTCTGATTTTTCTGAATTGACAATGCCTCAACGCTGTCAGCAAAAACCTCACTGGCATTTTTTTACATTTTGTGTTGTAAACACAATCTTAGTCCAAGAATGATTGGTATTTGCTGCATTTGGCCAAGACTGAAGAGCTGCATTCAGTTAAAATAGTGATTTTTATGCGTTTAAATAATGGTTCAAATAATTTTTATTTAAAGGTTCAAATAAACATATTGGGTTATTTTCTGCTCTTCAGTTGTTGAAATCTATGTGAGGCTGCATGAGGAAGTAATTCCAAAACAGAAACAGAACCTGCAACCTTTTGTACATATTGGTACTTCAGGTTTTTGTCACCTGCACAGTGAAGACAGGAAGATGCCAGTGTCTTTCTCACTTTATAAACGTAAAAGTATTTTCCTGTTTATATTTTGTAAGGCATAGCTTTAGTTGTTCAAAGTATTTCTTCCCAATTCTGTGTCTATCTTGAAGTCTATCAAGATTTATTTAAATCTGTTGAGTGCCTTCCTTTAAATAATTTAAATAGAAATGTACTGAATTTGTAAATTCAGCCTTTATTTAAAGACACAAAATGTTATCTGAATTTTTTAATACTCTGGAGTTTTTAAAAAATTATTATGAAAAGTAAAGTTAGATTTGAAATTATTTTTTTACTCCACTATTTTCTACTTATCATAATACTTTTTAAGATGGAAAGTTTAATATAAGACATATCCATATTCTTCTGTTGTTTAACTTTTAAGAAATACCTCTCTGTGATGTAACAAGGTGCCATGGTTATAGAGTTAAATTCCTTGCTGACTCGGAATAATATATTCTAAATCTGAAGGTTAATAGGAGATAACCATAACTTACCAACCCCTGTAGCAAGCAACTAGATAGCTCTCTGCTGATACAGGAAGTATGGTCATTGTTAGAAACCAATTAGAAGACATTTTATTCTAAGGTAGGCTTTGTTTGGCTTCATCTGTGAATACTCTCACTAATCTATTCCAATTTGCAGTGATGGAACAACTACAGGATCCGGTTATGCAAGAAGATGCAAATATTAAAGCTATTAATGAAGAATACAGGAAAGCCTTTCTTTTTATTAATAAAGGACTGAATACAGATGAAAAGGGTCAGAAGGAAGAGGCAAGAGGTTATTATGAGCAAGGACTTGACCACTTACTCCGAGGAATTAGCATTCCATCGCAGGGTCCTGCATGTGTAGGGTCCCAGTGGGAGTCTGCCAGGCAAATGCAACAGAAGATGAGGGAGACCCTCCAAAATGTTCATGCGCGACTTGGCATTCTGGAACAAAACACCGCACCTGTGCAAGCAGGGCCTGCCGCCATGGATGCCTCTGCTGGGGTGCCCAAGTTGTACCCATCCATCCCTTCCAAAGAAAAGCCGAAAAGACCCCCCGCCCCCAGTTCTCTGCTTGTACCAAGTCGGCCAGCTGCAGCAGATGGAAGTGCTGCAACCGTGAGCCAGGGGCAACTGCCAGCTACAAGTCCATCAGCTGCAAAACCTCTTTGTCTGCCAAATGAAGCACCTCCTGCCTATACTCCTCAAGCTACCAATGGCCATTTTACTGTGTCTTACGGCACAGACTCTGGGGAGTTTTCTTCCGTAGGTGAGGACTACTATAGTAAGTGTACTCAGCCACCTCCTCTTGAAAACCTGGGAGTGGATGCAGACGAGCTTATCTTGATTCCCCAAGGAGTACAGATTTTCTTTGTGACTCCTGATGGACAGGTCAGTGCTCCTTCATATCCTGGATATCTACGCATTGTGAAGTTCTTGGATACAGATAGTGGGACAGCCCAGAATCGTCCACCTGCATTTCTTCAGGTAACAGGAAAATAATTTTCTCCTTTAATTATATTTCAAAAACTGTCATAAAACTTTAGAAGGGAATCTTCACGAGTTCTTGCTCCTCTGAGCTTTAATCTGTGTGTGACAGCATGAAGGATGTTACATCTCTTGGAATAATGTTTCTCTGCAAATGCATGCTTTTATTGTTTTTTCTGGGAAAATGACCTCTCTGACTTCCCAGGGTTCTCAAGTGCTGACTGTTCTGGTGAACTCCATTTTGTAAAGGAGTTGGTTTAACATGTCTTCTCATTTAGTAAAATTAACTTCCCTTTCTTTACGTAGAGAAGACATGTTGATACACCTATTGTACATGCCAGTGTAAAATGGGCTTGTGTGCTACCCATTTCAGTCTCAACTAGTGACAAGGTGTTGCAGTTAGGACAACTGATAATTTGGAATTTCAGGGCCCATGTTAATCCAGATTCTGAACTACAAATAAAAAAAAGATGCCTTACTTGGATTTTTTAGTCAATGCTTGCTTCATGTGGGCATGCTCTGTAATGTACCTAGTGCTTCTGGTCAGTTTTCTGACTTTGGAGCTCCTCATTGCTGCTAAGATTGGCTGTTGGAAGGCTCATCAGTGAAGGAGAAATTTGGAGGAATAAAATAAAACCATCTACTGGTTTTAGGTCTGCTGTTCACTTCCGCTAATGTTAGCAGTCTTCAACAGTTGGCCAGCAACAGCCAGACGTTCTGTTTATCCTATGATATAAACCTGTCCTGAGATACACAGGTGCAGTGAATAGAACAGAACTTGTTCGGCAGCACATTTCATCTGCTGCTACACCTGGGCATCAAGACTGGACCTCAGTTAAGAGGCTACCAGCCTGAATTACAGTCCTGTGAAAATTAGTATTTTCACTATATTAGACTGTCAGGACTAATCAAGAATAATATTTCCAGTCATGTGGGGTTTTTGTTTGGTTTTGGGTTGTTTTGTTGGTTTAGGGTTTTTTTCAAGATGGCATAAGGCTTTTTTATTTTTCTTACTAAACTTTATGGAAAAGCAAGTTTGTGGTGCTTATCAGTATGTTCTGCCTGCCTTTCTTTTTGAAAGGATCCTTTAATTTCCTTACATACTTTTCTAGGTTTGTGACTGGTTGTATCCTCTGATGTGTAACCAGTCTCCTGTTCTGTGCTGCAATACTGGAGTCTACATGTTCCCTGACACCATGTCTCAGATACCAGGCTCCTATGTGGGAGTAGTGTTGTCTTCAGAACTTCCAGCAGGTGACAGAGAGCTGTTTGAGGATCTCTTAAAGCAGATGTCTGACCTTCGAATCCAGGTAAATCTCTGGGCAGCCTTTTTAAGCTGGCTTTTTTAAGGTGGCAGTGATCAATATATTCTCCCATTTACAGCTGTGTAAAACTGCAAAGTTTTGTGTCTTGCTTGGTAAGTTCACCAGTGAGGAATAAAGTAGCCAAGATTAAGCATGCCTAGTAATAAAACTGTAGGCTCTGTGAGGTAGAAGGACACAAATTCTAAATTTTAAATTGTAAGCACAGAAAAGAATTGGAGGCTATTTTGCATATTTTTTATATATTTCCAAAAGAGAACCTAAGACCCAACATGAAATTTTGTGTTCAGGAGAAAGAACATTTTTTCCTGTGTGCTCATACACTGTGTAGTTTTGGTGATATCATTCTTGCAATATTGTGCCCAAATGTGTTTACAGTTCAAAAATGTTAAGCTGCTTCAGAGAAGGCCTGTGAAAATAACATGTACCTTAAAAATCTGCCTTCAAGTGGGATCTCAAAACAGATAAATCTAGTGCCTTATTACAGTAAGATATTAACAGATAGCGAAAATAGAAAAAACCCATAGTCTAACAAAGGTGCAATAAGATACCGTGACTGGAAAAAAGGTTAAAAGTGTTACTGTAAGAGCACTGGAGCACCATTTCAGGAAGAATGGTAATCAATAACTACTTAAAAGCTCATAGCAAGATTACATCTTTTCATGAAAGATGGACTCCTGTTGAATCGTCAGGACTTGGATGCAGTGATGATGAAGGACCAGTTTGCAGCCTGCCATGTGAGCAGAGTTCTGATATAAATCCTGTTGAGTTCAGCATGGAATTTCACTGGCACAGGAGGCCACTAATCTTTATTTAAAAGGAAAAGTACTACAGAATTATGTGATGTTTCAGTGCCAGACTTACTGGATAAAAATCTGTAATCTTTCCTGCATGGAAGTAGTTCAGATGGGATATCTCATTAGTTCCTTATTGTCCTAAAATTCCATGTTTTTGTTAATGTTCCCTGATACAATGTCACAGGTGCCAGGATCCCATGAGAGAGTAGGGTTATCTTCAGAGCTCCCAGCAACTGAGAGCGCGCATTTTCAAGATAAATTTAAACAGATGTCTGGCCACAAAGTCCAGGTAAATTCCAGGACAGTGATTCCAAAATTTCATACTTAAAAAAAAAAAAAAAGAATTGTCACTGAGATACATGTTAGAACTGCTGAGAGAAAGCAGCAATGTATGCTGTGCCCTGTGCATTTGGATTTTTTGTTTTGTTTTGTTTTGTTTTTAATTTGGTTTCTTGTTTGTTTGCTGAGAGCTGGTCCAGTTACTGCATGCCACCATATTTTGGAAATCAGTAGCAGATTTATGGAATTTTAAAAACTTTGTGATAAAGCACAAATACTTCAAAGCCTAGTCTGATACATGTAATGTATCTGTTTTATATAGTAGTCATGAGGATCTAATTAACAACTATATCTAATGTATAGTTAGTGTATACACTAATATATGCTATACACTAATATATACTATACTGATGTATAGAGTGGCCTTTCTTATTAGAGAATCCATTTCTCCTCCTTAGTAAAGGCCTTATAAGCCTCATTGACTGTTTTTTTTATATAGTGACCCAAACTGTGGTGTAACTAAATTTTTAATTTTTAATTTTTTTTGTTGTTTTAGTTATAGCTGTGTATTAAGGTTATTTTTCCTGCTCAGCCCACAAAGTGTTTTGGTCACGTGCTAAAGACATTTCTTAGACATGAGATTTTCCACTGCTGTCAAGCAGTAATTGATGATACAGCACAAGTCAGTGATATGTTGTTAACCTAGCAACTTTCTGAGACTTATCTATTCTTTTCTGTTAATGTTGCTTTTGTTTTGTTTTACTGCAGCAATCATCTTTGTACAATACCTTGGTTTTATTTTCAGTAAATATTTCAGGGGAATCCAGTAATTCCATGTACTGTCACATATCATTCTATATTGTGTATTCTGTTCTGTTCATAGGTTTCATTTGTGAATGCTTTCATTTAGACTCTTCTAGACTAAACAAAAAAGGTTTTTTTTTTTTCTATCTGTCATTGACTAGCAGTGTTCTCAATCATTAATATGTGGTGGGTGTTTTTACTTTTACATGGGAAAAGTCCTGAAAATAGAATCCTAACCAAAACCTAAATCTATGACAGTTTTTTTGCTTCTCTAAAGTTTAACTATGGATTGTCTGTGAACTGCATAAAGTGATTTTAGAAACACTAACCAAACTGTGGTGGTGGTTGCTATGATTGTATGATTAATGTCTGCTCCAGAAGCTCTAGTGTTTTACATGAAATCACGCAGAATCTGTCCACCCAACTTTAAATGGTAAGCAGTGTCATGCACAGCTTGATGTGTTCCTTGGCTGTGCTGGTCTGCAAAAGCATTGACAGCACATAGAATGAATAATCTCCTTTAGTTTTGAATTTGAGAGGGAAGGATGAGGAGCAAAACAACCAGAACAGGTGCATCCTTTTAGTGCAGCTGGATTCTCTGACCAAAGACTGCAGTACCCATACTGAATAACAACAGAGTTGACTTCCCTCTGAGAAGATAAAAATGACAGATGGACAAGTCTCTTACCTTTTTTGGTAGTTAACTTGTACTGTAAGTTTTCCCTATTTAGTTACTTGACCATATGGCCATGTTGGCATGCAAATCTTTTCATTGTAACTGAATGAAGAAAGTGTGCAGAAAATGCTGAGCTGTCTGATAAGCGTCTTTTGACTACATAGCATTTATGTGCAAATGTAATTGAATCACAGATATCTGAATTTCTGTGCACTTACCCAAGAAATACACAGCATTACTGTTTTCTGATAATGGATCTGTATGATCTAAACCAGATGAAATCCTGATGATATGTTGCAAAGTAGATTCTCAGATGTGTACTTTCACTTGTTAGCCTTCAGAAGCCTCTAGTGATGCAGTTAACTTGCCTCAGACTGTGCATATCCAACCACAACCCGAAGGAGCAGAAAATCAAAAAGAGTTGCCAGAATGGAGTGAGAAAGTTGCCCATGGAATCTTGTCAGGTACTGTTGTAATACGAGGATTACGCTGAATATAAACCTCTGTGAGTAACCCCTGTGACTCACACCACTGTGATAGAACAATTCTACTCCTGTATGAGCAGTTATATTAAAGCAGGTATCTATTGTGATTTCTGCAGGTAAACACTTTATTTTCTTCTCCTCTGAGAACCTTTGGAATGTACTATTGACCACCACCTGGCTGTGATAAATATGAATCCTCTAGGAGGGCTAGAGGGATGGGTTGTATGTTTTCAGACTGTTAATAGCATTGAGATGTGCAGTTCTGTCACTTCTGACACAGCTGGGGCTTTGATATCTATGAAAAAACTGAGTATCTGTATTAAGCTGACATTGGGATGAGGAGTGGCTGTATATAACTTACACAAAGTGACCTGAAAAAATCTGGGTGGTGTAAGAGCAGAAATCATTGCAGGAATTTGTGTTGGCCCATTCAGGGAAGAGTGTAATTGCTGACTGTGTAATCAGGATGCATGTAATCAGGCATGTTTCTAAAGTCAGTGTTGCAGAGAAGGGAAAGCTGTAGGAGTCATGGTCTGTCAGATTGTGCATTCTAATAAAAACAATTTTTGCTTTGAAGGTGCATCTTGGGTAAGCTGGGGCCTAGTGAAAGGAGCAGAATTTACTGGTAAAGTTATCCACAAAGGAGCTTCTAAACTACGAGAACACATTCAACCGGAAGAAAAACCTCTGGAAGTCAACCCAACTGTAGCAAAGGGGCTTCATGTAGCAAAACAGGCTACTGGAGGAGCTGTGAAAGTCAGCCAATTCTTAGGTAACAATTTCCATCTCATAGTATATTATATTTTTGCCTTAAATAAAAAATATTCTGTAAAATGAGAGCAGGTTTCTCTAGGCAATGAACTAGAGGAGGGACTGATCTGATGAAGTCCAGTGATCAGTAGTTTGTGTCTAGTTATCCCCTGCAAGAAGCATGCTTTAGAACTAATATTTATTATATGGCCTTGAGCACCTTTTTCTTTCCTAAAAGAATCGTCTGTCTAGTCTTAAGTTTGGCATGTTTTTCTAAGTTTTAGACAGTTAATTCAAAATGGGCTCTTTCTCTATTCTTAAGTTGATAACCATGTATTTTAAAAGCTGTAGTGTCACTGGTTACTAACATACATATTATACCACTAGAGAATACATGTGTGCATGTTTTTATATATGCACACCCGAAACAAGTCCATTAGACTATGTATAAACTTCCAGATAGAAATGGGTTGGTGTTCAGAGGTGCTTGGTAACCCTAGCAGCTTTCAGTTACTTTGTCCTGTTATTTATTTGCATTAATGTTTATATTTAGTGTCTAGTGACTCATCCAAGTTTAAAAGCAAATTGTGCTGGATGTTACAAAACTACTTTGAAGAGCTGGAATGACTGTAAGAAGGAAGACAAGTCAGGAAAGAAACACAGCTTGTTCCCTATCTGCAAGTTGGGGGGTAGCAAAACAATGGAAACAGTTTCTTGAAATTAGAGTGTGAGATGTCTATGTATTTCTCTTAAAGTGCTTTTTAGGCAAAAGACCAACCTTACTTGTTTCTTAGGAGCTGTGCAGAATCTGAAAAATAAGGTTTCTTCTCTGTCAGTTAGGTACTTAAGCATGCGTTAATGTCTGTCTTTCAAATAAGCATATTTAAATAGAAGCAGTACTTACCTTTAAAGAAAGATGGTCTATGTTCTCACTAAATAATGTGCATCCTATTGTTTTATGGTAGTTGAGGGAGTGTGTTCTATAGCAAGCTGTGTTGGAAAGGAGCTGGCTCCACACGTGAAGAAGCACGGCAGCAAATTAGTTCCAGAAGCCCTTAAGAAAGATAAAGATGGCAAATCCACTTTTGATGGTGCTCTGGTGGTAGCAGCAAGTGGAGTTCAAGGTAATAAGAATTCCTATGCTTTTTTAATTGCATACTTTTTATACTGTTTGCATGAACTCAAAGAAACTGTTCATTTTTACAGGGTTTTCAACAGTGTGGCAAGGTTTAGAAAGTGCAGCAAAGTGCATTGCTAAAAGTGTTTCAACGGAGACTGTAAAAACTGTCAAATACAAGTAAGTTATGTTTTTACTGGTTTCATCTTTTACAACATATTGTCCTTGTGTTTGAGTACTGGCCAAAAAAAAACCTTATGAAAGTGCAGGGAAACTAACTGAAATACCTGCTTTGCTGTTATTAGGCAGCACATTATTAGCTGCTAAGGGCACAGTAATGAGCATCTCCTTAAAGCAAAAATATGAAATGAGTAAATGTGGTATTTTTTGGCTCTCTTCTAGAAGTACTGCAGCTTCAGGCTGTGTTACAATAATGTTGAGATTTATATCTGCCCTACAGCATAGTGCCATTATGAAAAAAGATACGGGTTTAAAACTCTCAGCTCTCATCCTGAATTTATGTAAACTTAGCTAAATTTGAAGAAAACTGGAAGAACTTCCATCTGTCAGCAGATCTGACTAAAGTGAGGAGGTACAGCAAAGTACAAATTTACAAAAATTGTGTAAGGAAATCTAAAGCATCAATAGCAATAATAGGATAGCCTTAACTTGCAAAATAGAGAAGTCTTCGGAAAAGATAATGGGGGAAGAGGGTAGTAACATTTGGGATTAAGATGATTGGGATTTGGGATTACTAAAATGATAGAAAGAACAAAGTTGAATGTATGTACTGGAAGATGCTGTGGAGAATATGGGAATATACTGAAATAACTGCAAAATGTATGAAAAACAGCCCTGGAAAAAAGTGCAATAGGTATAATAGAAAGTGAACGGTAAGCAAAAGAATGTAGGTTAAATGGAATTGGTGATAAGTGTAGCAAAAGAGGTGTTAAAAGGATGGCTGGAAGTGCATACAGGCTACTAGCAGAAGGTAAAAGGGAAAACATCACTATGCAGTACTAAGTGGAGTGGCATTTGGGGTTGTGTTGTGATGCATTTCAAGGAGGAGGCCAGACAGTGCAGTTCTGGTCAGTGGTGCTTTATTGCTAATGTTTGTTTGCAGTGGAAATGTCAGGAGGTATTGTACTGGTATTCATTTCATGTAAATTCACATTAATGTTTTTGTTTTAGATATAAAAATAGGAAATACAGAGATCAGCAGTCAACAGCTACTGAGTGAAAAACAATAAGTAATTAAATGTTGCCGTTAACTACAATACAGTTGAAAATATTTGATATTTGATCTTTAGAATCTATCTATATAAATATATTACAATTCTACATCTCTTTTGGAAGCTGGTTTCTGTTTCAGTGACAAAGATTTCTGCCACTCAAAATACTTCAGTGATTGAGTTAAATTCCACTTAATGGAAACAAAGCTAAAGGAGCATCATCACAGTGCCTCTAAATCAAGAAAACTCGTCTAAAATTTAGCTGCAATATCTTCATGAATGGAATTACAGAGAGATGCTTATCATATGTGTATGTTGATCAGAATTGGGGGAAAAAGTAGCTTCAGAAGTAATATTTCTGTCAAAGTACCATGCTACTACCTTAGTGGGGTTTTTACAGTGGTATAAGTAACTGCAATATCTACATCTGCAAAACTCTTCTCTTAAGAAAACAAAAAGCCAAACAGAAGAAAAAAAACAACAAAAACCCCACAGGCAAAAAAACCCCACAAAAAAAACCCCCCACAAAAAACCCCAACCAAACAAAAAACCCCAAGGAGTGGCAAATGATGCAATTGAGACAAACAAACTGAAAAATCAATTATCAAATATTAAGAAATTGTTAGTCTAACTGTATTGGATAAACTTCAATTTTACTTTAAATGAGGTTACTTATTTTACTGATATTATATAAATCTGGCTAATGATATTCCTGAGGTGGAAGTAACAAATCAAATTGACAAATTCTGCACTTTTGCTGTGAGATTAATTCTGTGGTCTGCGAATCAGATGGTGGTGATTCAAGGCTATTACTCTATCAGAGAATTGAGAACAAAACAAAGCAAGCACTCTTTCTTTTTATTCGGTTTCACTGTTGGCTCCAGCCGTATTAGGGCTGCTGTTCTGGTAATGTGATAGATTTCTGGATTCTTTGATATTCTGTGCTTCTCTCTAGCCTTAATTTGAAGGCCTCAAAGAATCTCTGGTCCTAAGAAGCACAGGGAAAAAGTAACTCTGGTAACTGCTGGGATCCTGACGCTGCCAGAAATATTTCCCTCTGGCCTGGTTTGTCTGATTCCAGTGCTCTCTGGGGGACATGTCTGGCTGTCTGGAATGGTTGGAGTTGCTGCTCTCACTATGCTCTTGTCCTCCTTCAGTATGCTCTCTCTACTGGTGTAGATGTGCACCTTTCTTCACACTCAAGTAATTAACACGAGACTGCTGCCTTGCCCCTTAAAGCATTAAGAAGCTGAACCCACACCCCAGGGGTGAGACCAGAGGTTTTAGGTCTTGGTCATTTTCAACAGGTCCTCAAGATGGCTTTGAGCCTTTTGGGGTTTTGTGTAACTTTTGCTCCCTGACCACTCCCCCCCTTCCCCTTTGCCACTGTATTGATTCTCGGTTACTCCAGATAAGTTTCCACTGCACAATGAAATTTTTCTGTAACAGGGTTTGCCCTTCCTCCTCCTCAGTGCTGCCACCCATGGTACAGACTGAGAAGGTTTAGCAGCTGCCAAGGTCTAGCTGTGAGGACTTACAGGGGGGAATGGAGAGCACCAGAAGTTTTACCTGAGAACTTAGGTGAAAAAGTACTTAGGGGTTATTCCACACAGCTCCCCCACACCCCTCATCTTATTGTTCTATGGATAAGCCTTCTACTCTTCAAAACTAGAGGGGAAGGAGGGAGAAAGACAGGAAGGTGTTTTGAGGAAAAAGGGCAGAAGCATATTGGTATCTTTAAAAAGTTATCTGTCTGATAGAGGAGCAACCCTTCCTCAAATGGCTTGGTAATTTCTCATTTTATTCTTCAGATATTCAGGTTGTGTGCTTATTGTTTATTCTTGGTAATGCTTAAATTTTTGCTTTCTAAAGAATTCTAACAAAGAGAACAATAGTGAGTATACATATCTGCAAAACTGCTATCTTTTAAAGGTATGGAGATGATGCTGGCCATGCTACAGACAACGCTATGAATTCTGCAATCAATGTTGGTATGACAGCATTTAACATTGACAATATTGGTATCAAAGCTGTTGTAAAGAGAACTGCAAAGGAAACCGGCCATGCTGTGTTAGATGAGTATAAAGTGTTGGATAAAGAGAAGAAGGATAAAAAATGAAAGCAATTAAATATTTCACAAAGCCTTACATTAGAGATGAAACTTCCTATTTAGAAGTAACTACATTGCTAATCTGCGATACAGCACAAAATCACACTGTACTTTTCAAGCAACTGTTACTTAATTTGACATGAAAATGTAAAAGTAGGGAGGATATTTGTAGAAGGGAAAAATGAAAGTTGTTTTAACATCTTGTTCTGTGTTGAATGGGTTTTAAACAACTGGATCAGGGCTTTAGACAACTGGAAGGGTATATCTTTGCGGTTAATAAACTTGCCTCTGTAAGCACTTTTTCAAAATACAATATGGAATAATAGATTAATGTAGAAATACTATTGTGACTATTTTCGTAATGCTTTATATTTGTAAAGAAGGTGGTGATACAGGACAGGATAACTAATTCTGGAACAAACAGGATTACTGGTTTTGGTTTTTACTAAACTTAAGAGTTATTTTTACTAAAACACCATGTCTTATTTAATATGCACTACTAAAATAAGCTTTGTGTTTCATTGTTTTATAGAGAATTACCCTTTTCAGCTACCAAACAGCTGATCTTATCCAAAGTTCATGTTAGAAGAAATGAAAGATGAGCCTCAGGTAACTAGGTATTTATTCCCTTTAAAACTATTTTTTTCCATCCAGCACAGTGGGAGGTGTCCCTGCCCATGGCAGGGGGGTTGGAAGTAGATGATCTTTCAGATCCCTTCAACCCAAACCATGTTATGATTCTATGATATAAGCAAACCAAAGATCTCAAGCATTTCTTCTAAAAAGAGAGTATTTACCACTCTAGGAAAATATTTTTTCCCTGTTGACGCCATAAGGAGTGAACAAAGATTCTTTGAGATTGAGATTTTTATGTAGATAGGATAAGTATGTTTTTGCACAGATTAAAGTATTTTTCTGTAAAAACATTCTGTAGAGGACACTAGGAACTTCTATGCATTCCGTACTTTTAAGCCAATCTAGAAAGATTCAGAGTATAAACCATGGCCTCCTAATGGAAGACATTATGTATTTGCTTCAACAAGTAGTTCCAATGGTCCGCATCTTTTTTCCATTAAATTCATAGTTGCACAAGGTGCATCTTTAAAAGGTATGAAGACAAGCTCTTTTAATGAAGACATGTGTGTGGAATAGAATAGACAGTACTCTGTAGGTTTTTCATCCTTCTCTAGCACAGCGTGAAATAACTGCATGTGTAGAATCCCTGAGATGCTTTTACACTGCTACTTACTTAACAGTTCATGATTGTGTTTTAAGGCTATTGGCTGGACCTGCAGCAAACACAACCTCTCCCCATTTCATGTAAATGGAGAAAATAACTTAATAGATGTTAGCAAATGATATTTGCATCAGATTGAAAAGATACAGTAACAACTAATGTCTATTAGAATGGTAATAGGTGCACATTTTGTGGTAGCTACTGTGGGTGTGTACTTTGGATGGGAAATGTTAAACAAAGGATCTAACCACTTTAAGTGTAACTGATTTATGGAAATAAAGATGAAATTAAAATTGGTTAATCTGTTCTTGGCCTTTTTATGATGTGAAGCTACTGTACAGATCAGGGAGTGGAAAGACTAGGACTTCTGAAATAACAAGAGAACAGTATTGGGATATGTCTATGACAGGCTGCCTTAGCCTCGTATCTTAGGTTTGTTTTTCATTCCGTGCTTGGCTTTTTTTCTCCTTTGAACACAGAACATTGTATGGCAGTTCTATAAATTGTCTTATCAGTGCTGTTTACTGAGTGAACAGCTATCTGATTTCCTAATGCATTCCTGTTTCCAAATGAATTTATTCAAAGTCTTTTCTGCTACAATATCGGTCTCAAATCTTGCCCTTTATACAAACTTGGGTGCATTGCTGCTTATCCTTCTGTAGTGCACACTGGAGAAGAGTCTGGCTTCTGTGTCTTCTCTGCACCCTACTCCTGCAAGGCTGTTGACAGCACAAAGATCTCCTTATGCCTTCTGTTCTGCAGGCTGAACACAGGCCACGTATGCCAGCCCCTGAGCAGCTTGGCAGGCTGTAGAATTTGTTTGGGAGCCCCAAGCTAAGCACTCCAGTGTGTGGTCCCACAAGTGCTGAACAGAGTGGAAGAAGCACCTCCCTCAGCCTCCTGGCTCTTGCCAGGAGCTCTTGCTAATGGAGCCCAGGAGGCCATTGGCCTTGTTCACTACAAGGTGCATTGCTGGCTCCTGGTCAGCTTGTTCACTAGAGACCCCTGTGTCTTTTCACTTGAAGTTGCATTCTAGTTACTGTCTGCAGCCTGTACTGATGCATGGGCTTTTCCCATCCCAAATGTCTGCCTATACACTTGGTTTTTGTTGAATTTCATCATTGGCAAACTTGCTGAGAGTGTGCTCATTCTTCCAGGATGTTAATAGAGAATTAAGGGTATTGGCTCAGATAACGATCTCAGAGTCAAGCAGTTGTACTGCTGATCACCACACTTTAAGCCTGATGGCCCAGCCAGTTTTCCAGCAACCTTATTTCCCAGTTATCCAATCTGTATCTCACCAATTTGGCTATAAAGGTACTATGGGAGACTACCTCAAAGGCCTTAGTAATGTCAAAATATCCATCAGTTTCCTCTTGTCCACACAGTTATCTCACGCTACCTTACTTATAGGTGCTACAGAAATAACTACTACTGTGTAATAATTAATGGCATAATCCAAATGTTTGTCTTCAGTAACTGGTCAACCTTGCTTTTAAGCAACTCTAGCTTTTAGTGCCTTCACATAATCCGAAGATACATATTAGAGTATAAAATTCTTTTTCAAGCCACATTGTGTTGTGGGCAAGTTTCATACCTTTTCTTACTAAAAAAATAGTTTCAAAAGTAATATTAAAAGCCTTAAAACATCTGTACATTTATAGGTATCCATATATCTAATTTTAAAAGATTTGGAATAAAGAAATGGAGGAAAACCCTCATGTGTTGCAAGCATCACGATGGTACTGCAGTACTTGGTAACAGTTTTACTGGTTGGAAGTTTTAACCCACTCACGCAAGACACCAGTCCACAAGACACTTCTGCTCTTCTCCCACTCCAGCTCCCAAACCATCTGGCAAAGCACATCATTAGACCTGTCCTATACCAGCCCAGCCAGTGTGGTCTGGGCTTGTCCTAATGTGCACTGTGAGCTGGTTCCTGAGAGCTCATCTAGGTAGGACACCCGGTAACCCCTGAGCTGAGGCTGAGACTTGCAGGTATCCTGGAGAGGAGGTCAGAGAGGTCTCCTGGGGCAGAGAGTGCTCTGTGGCCAGGATACAGCCCTCAGTTACTGTCTGCTCTCTGCTCTCAGACTTCCTTGTGTTTCCTGGGATCTTTCTGAGGTCTCTGAATGTGCCCTCCAGTTGAGAACTATTCAGGAGAGTGGTTAAGTTAATCTTGAAGCAGTTCTTCACAAAAACTGGTAACAATAAAAATGGTTACTGATAACACTTTTGCTGCTGAGATTCAGTACACTGAGTGTTGTGGTTTTACTGGGATTGAATGGTAGAATTCAATTTTCTCTTCAGGAGAGCTCCTATTTTGGAGAGGATTGCAGTGCTCAATATACACTTTGTTTCAGTTTTAGCTGGAATACAATTAATTTTCCTCATAGTGGCTAGTGAGACTTCATTTTGGATTTGGACTGAATGTTGACAGCACACCAATGTTTTGATTGTTGCTAGCAGTGCTTACATTGGAGTCAAGGTTGGACTGTTTTTCAGTTCCTCCAGCTTTATGTTTGGGTTTTTTTTTTTCCCTTTTCTCTGCACAAGAGGATGGAGGGGACCAGAAGCCCGGGGCATTCTGGGATAGATGACCCAGGACAGATGACTCAGGCTTGACCCAAGCTGCCCAACAGAATGTATGCTATGCCATAAACATCACACTTACTGTAAACTGGGGAGTTTGTTGGGGATATCCTCTCTTCAGATGGCTGCCATTTCCAGAAGGTCTAGCTCATTTGATTCCTGAGGCTTATCCCTCCCCTATTGCTGACCATTGCGTTTTCACTGGTGCACAGCCAGCAACTGCTGTTTAACTTTGATTGTTATTTATTATCATTGTTTCTATTCTTATTGCAGTTCATCATCATTATTATTATAATATTATTATTATTATTATTATTAAGTTGAGTTTCCTTTAATCATTAATAATGTCTTTATTTCAACCCATGAGGTTTTTTTTTCACTTTCACATTTCCAATTCTCTTCCCCACCCCCCTGGGGAACAGGGAGGGGAGTGAGCAAGCAGCTGTGTAGTGTTTAGCTGCTTGCCGGGTTAAACCAGGACAGGCCTTTTGGGGTGCCCAATGTCGGCACTATCAACATTCAGTCCAAATCCAAAATGATGTCTCACTAACTACTATAAGGAAAATCAACTGTATCCCAGCTAAAACTAAAACAAAGTGTCTGTCAAGCACTGCAATCTTCTCAGAAATGCAGCTCTCCTGAAGAGAAAATTGAATTCTATAATTTGACCCCAGTAAAACCAGGACACTGAGTTAGTTATGAATGCTAACCTAGGTCCAAGTCATTACTTAAATTACTGGTTTGGTATGGCATGTGTTTTCAATATATATCTTAAAAAGGTAGCATTCAGTAAATCCTGAAGGCAAAATGAGCAGCTAAATTTAAATGCAGTTACAGTGCAGCACTCTTCTAAATTTGTTTCTTGATTAAAATATTTCAGACAATTTTGAATTCAATGCACAGCTCAAGTGATAATTCACTGATTAGATGATAGCACCAATTACAACTTGAGACTGTCAAAAATCACCTCCTGCCCTAATACATATGAGACAAGTGAAATTAAAATTACTTTTTCTTCTTACGGTCAAGCTTCTCACTCTCATCCTACTGTTCTACTCCCAGGCACTGGATCCTGCTGGATTACTGACCCTGCTGTTGCAGTATCAGAAAGGTGTTAAGGTTGGCCCATTCCAGTGTCACAAACCACCATCTTAGGACAAAAAAATCACAAAATTTCAGGGCCAACTTTGGATGGCAATGCTGATTTATGCTTCATTAAAGTAATGTATTAATACAGCCTTTGTTTTAAACTTTGAAAGCAGTGCCTCCATTACCCAACAAGCTGTAGGGCTATTGCATTTGGCTTGCTGCTCATGCAACAGAATGACTTCTGAGTATCTGAGAAATTATACCCTTTGTTTTTTTCACAGTATACCAGTAAAGCAAAATTACAGCCAATCTCCTTCCTGAGAAAGTGAACAGATAGTTCCTCTAGTGAGCACTAGGTCCCATGAAATGGTGAGTGGATCTACAGGCACACTAATCACTCCCAGTTTCATTCAGTCCCTTCCATCAATTCTGGTGCTTTTCTGAGCAGCTGGTGAGCCATTTCAGCTCACTAGCCACCAGAAACTGCAAACATTTTCCCCAGTGTAAGTTTTCTATGTTTCAAGAGCTGTACTGGCTCCTTGGAGAGTTACATGAATGCCTGAGCTGGCACAGAGAGGTGACAGAGGTGATGCCGCTCTTGCAGCATTAAACTGTTAGATTAATTCAGTCCACCTCATAAAGCTTTACTCTGAGAAAGCCATGAACTGATCTGAAATTTCTCGTTTGAAAAATGCAACATCAAACATTTTTAACCATGAATCTGGACCATTGCAAGATAATTAAAACATTAGCCAGTATATATTGAGTACTTGACTCCGCTTACTTATCAGTGATGATTAAGACCGATCATTTTAAGTTACTTTGTCCTGTATCAAGTTCAGTTCTTGCAAACTAGTTTATGCACAGCACAGATCACAGTTATCAAGGGTGCAAAAGTATAGGCTTGGTACTCAAAGGCCCCACCGTGCTGTTCCTGCCTTCACATGTGGGTCAAAGCATTTATTTAAAATGGTGCTACTTTATATGCAAAAGAAGTGTTTGAAAAAAATCAGCACATATTTGTGTTTCCCAGGTCATGAGAAGCTTAGCACACCAACAGTACTCGGTCAAAACTCTTAAACTGGGCCAAAACTGTACCGTATTTTTCCCCATCATTTCTGGTGCTCCCTGAGCCACATGCTGGGGACTTCCCTGGATGGAGGGAAGAAAAACCCTATCACACGCGGGGCCAT
>NW_010164970.1:0-3519 GCF_000695765.1 Mesitornis unicolor | reverse complement strand
AAAACATAATCTCTAAAATAAAATTTTAAAAAAGAATTTTAAAGTCAATAGATAAATAAAATAATAAATTTTTATATAAATTGCACACTATATTTTTGTAAAAGGAAAATATGAAAAAGATGTCAATATTTAATATGTCAATATTTAATATGTCAATATTAAATATAAGTGAAACTGAATTTTAAATTATTGATTTCTTAATTTTTTTTTTTTTATTGATTTCTTAATTAAATGTAAGTAAACCGAAATATTAAAGCATAAACTAATAGAATGTTTATTAAAATATTCCTACATGTATAGAAAATATATATTAAAATACAGAAAATATAATTTTATAAACTATAATTGTACAGAATACAGAAAAAAATTTTATATTCTAGAAGTACATAGAATATAGGAAAAGAATTCTATGTTCAATAAATATATAGAATATAAATGACGTAGAAAATGAACATAAATGATGTAAAATTCATATACACGCTATGATTTATAATTCAGTATGTATAAATAGATAAAAATTTGCATAAAAGACATAAAAATATAGGACTATGTAATATTATTTTAAAATATAAATGCAGAAATAGTCAAATACTTACTTCATAATCTACAGCAAATGGACGCTGCCCCCAGGATCTGCTGGGGATTCTTTTAATGCCTGAAAATCACCAATTTCCACCCCCTCCAAAAAATAAAAGAAGAATAAAGAATTTTTTTCCCTGCCCTTTGCAGAATTTATTGCAGGTTTTGACTTTACTCCGGTTTTATCAGTAACCAAAGGTGACCCGGAGCCTCGTGCTGATAGCGAGGCTGACATTGACCCGTGGAAAGAAAGGAGATTGCTCATAATTCAAGGGAACTTTTAACCCCTTAAACCTCGGTTTCCTTTTGCTGCGTTTTCTAATTGTCAAAAGAGGAGAACTGGAACATTTTGTAAATTTAAAATCTAAATTTACTTCTTAATTTTAAATTTATACTTAAAAATGTTAAATTTAAAAAAAGAGAGAGAGCCAAAGCAGAGAAAAGCCAATAACCGTAGAGATCTGTATTTTTGTTACTGTTTTACTACCTCCGAAATCACTCAGAGGGATCCTTATGTTTAAAATCTGTAAAAATGGCTTTTTCCCCGTAATTTTCTGAAGAAATTGCATAAATTTCGTGAACTGGGAGAAATAGCGGTAGTTGAGGATTGTTGGAAGGGGTTGGAGACTGTTGAGACAGTGAGAAATGACTTGGGAAAATTGTTAGAAGTACGTTTTTTGATAATAATAATAAAACAAAAATAGAAATACAGATAGAGATAGAGATAGAGACAGAAATAGAAATAGAAATAGAAATAGAAATAGAAATAGAAAAAGAAATAGAGATAGAGATAGAGATAGAGATAGAGATAGAGATAGAAATAGAGATAGAAATAGAGATAGAAAAAGAAATAGAAAAAGAAATATAGAAACAGAGATAGAAATAGATAGAGATAGAGATAGAGAAATAGAAATAGAGATAGAAAGAGATAGAGATAGAGATAGAGATAGAAATAGAAATAGAAAAAGAAATAGAGATAGAGATAGAGATAGAGATAGAGATAAATAGAAATAGAAAAAGAAAAAGAAATAGAGAAATAGAAATAGAAATAGAGATAGAAATAGAGATAGAAATAAAGATAGAAATAGAAATAGAAATAGAGAAATAGAAATAGAAATAGAAAAAGAAATAGAAATATAGAAATAGAGATAGAGATAGAGATAGAGATAGAGATAGAGATAGAGATAGAGATAGAGATAGAGATAGAGATAGAGATAGAAAGTAAGAATAAAAAGTAAACATAAAAACATAAAATAAAAATAAAAGGTAAAGGTAAAAATAAAAAAATAAAATTAAAAATAGAAATAAAATATAGGAAAAAAAACCCCAAAAATAAACAAACAAAAGGAAAAATAAAAAAGTAAACAAAAAAATTGTAAAAATTAAAATTAAAAATTACAGATAGAAATAAAAAATAAAAAAATAGAAACGGAAATAAAAGTGAAAAGGGAAAGAATAGAAATAGAAACAGAAATAAAAATAAGTAGTGATACAAATAACGATTTAAAAAAATCTTGGTATTTAAATTATTACTACTTATTAAAGTCTGATTATTGAAATTATGAAGATCGACCTCTTTGTTTCTCTGCCTCACAGAATTTTACCCAAGCTGCCCCAGCATCGCGATAACCGAGCGCATCGACTGCATCCCCGACCAAGTGGCCACCAAGGTCTGGAAAAAACCGAGAGAAAAATAAAATGAAATTCTATTTGTTAACACTTGGGGGATAAATTTTTCTCCTTGAGGAGGAAAAAAGTCCATCCTGTTTTTAATTTCTTTTTCCCCATTTTTTTCCTCACTGAATTAAATTTTTCCCGATGTAATTTACTTCCATTTTTAAATCCCAAATTTAAATTTGGAACTAAATCGGGCCAACGCGGCTCCATTTGGAAATCTTTCTGCTGCGCTGAAACCACCTTTTTTTTTGACGTGACATCAGATACTAACGTGACCCATCGCTAATAAATTTATTGCTTTTAATTTTCGATTTCAGTACTTCAATATCGACATATTTAATATATTGAACTAAAAATAACAAATAGAATTTATATTTGCATTGATATTGCTATTTAATTATCTATTAAATAAGAAAGAATAATTAGCAATTAATAACGGCCTAGGAAAATATTGCTTGTTTCATAAGATTTTTGGCCGGAATATCAAAAATTTTCCAGAGGAAATGGAGTCTTTTGCATCGATGCCGTCTTTAATTCAGAAACCCGGGGGAATTCTTTCAGTTTTTCAGCAAGATGCCCTATTATGACGTCATCAAATGACATTTTTGGCGGCTAAAATTGTCATCCAAAGTCAAATTCCTCTTCTCTGTGGGAGGTGGCGGAAGCATTTTAATTTTTAATTAAATACCTCGGACTCAGCCGACTGATGTTAAAGATTAACTCTGGAATTAAAGTTATAAAGTGTGAGATCGTCGACTTGTGATCTGATGGTAGAGTCAAGGCTATAATTTAGTGGGAGTTTTAAAGTCGACAGATAAAATTTCATATCAGTATTGAATGATTAACTTCCATTTTGATAGAAGCATCCAGGTGATAATTTCATACTGGCACCGAATTATTGAGTTCCAATATTTAGAATATTTATAATTTCTGTTATGTGAAGCATTCAGACGTTGTGTATGAGAGGCATAATATAGAATACTTCATATAATAATTATTTGATTTTGTATGTTACTTATCAGCTTAGATATATATAAGTATAGATAGTAAAAGTATATATTTATGTATATAGATAGATATTAAAAGTATGGATATATATAGATATTAAAGATAGATATCTATAGATGTAAATATAGAGATATATAGAGACATTAAAGTATATAAATAGATATTAAAAGTATGTTAAATGTATTTATAAATAATACTTTACTACACATAATAATGAATGTAATGTAATGTAATGTAATGTAATGTAATGTAATG
>NW_010164969.1:1496-9216 GCF_000695765.1 Mesitornis unicolor | reverse complement strand
GGTGGGCCCAGGCCGGAGGTGATGGCTGTGCCGGTGCTGTGCTGGCACCATGCCCTCTGCCCTCCCGGTGTGGGCGTGGGGACAGCATGGGACAGCACAGGGCCACAGAAGACACAGGTGACATCCAAAACAGAGCTGGGACAGCCCCCAGGGAAACTGAGGCATGACAGGGCAGAGACCAACAGGGCCCTCCTCTCCCCCAACAGCTGCAGTTAATTAAACGCAGTTGATTAAACCCCAAGTAAACCAAGAGCGTGACCAAGCCTCGTGCCTGGGGTCCTCCTGCCCCCGGTGTCCTGACCCAGAGGGGAGCAGTGGTGTCGGTGTCCCCAGGGGCTCAGCGGGTGCGGGGGGCCCTGGTAAAGCCACCGTCCGCGTTTTTCCGCCACAAACCCCATCATTAGGGGTGCGGCCAGACCGGCAGGTTCAGACTTTCCGTCCTCATGAAATGTGGCTGGCAAGGGACAGGGACTGAGGGGGGACAACAGGGACTGGGGGGGCAGCTCCCGTTGTTCTGGCACCACACAGGGACCACCTGGCCAGGGACGCACCCCACAGCCCCCAGTGCGATGGGATCCAGCACCAGCTGGCGGGGGCCCCCCTGGAAGAGCAGCTTGGCCTGTGGCCATGGATGTGAGCCACAAGCCACGCTTGGGCCCAGCCACTGCTGCTGGCAAAACCCCACTGCCACCCCCCCTGGTGTTACCCCCGAGGGTCACAGTCCTGCCATGTTCCCATCACCCCCAGGACTCATCCTGCGTGGCCCTCATCCCCAAACCTAAGTCACCGTGAGATGTCTCGCCGGTGGCAGCCCGATGCCTGCAGTGTGCCAGCAGCTTCATTTTCTTAATGAGCATTTAATGAGGGCTGTGATTCAGCAGCCCCTTCCGCCTCCTTGGAGAGCAGCCCCGTGGGGAGCCTGAGCAGGGCTGTCCCCATCCACAGGGCCGGTGGCAGTGCCACTGTCACCACAGATGGAGCTGCTATTCCTGGAGGTGCCGGAGCCCAGCTCGGCCCTGAGTGCCCACTGAGTCACGCAGCGCCTCACCAGCTGCCAGCTGGGCTATATTTACCCCAGAGCGGGCACCAAGGATTTCGGATGAACCCACGCTGCCAGCGCCGGACCTCAGCGAGGCACGAAGAGCCTGGAGCAAGGCTGCGCTCGCCAGAGCATCCTCACAACTCCGGTTCTCCCCATTTCCCTGGCCTCAACGGGACCATTCCCTGAATGCAACCAGCTCCATCACACCAGATCCTGCTCTGGCCAGGGGACACAGTGACACCCATGGCTTCAACTGAGGACGTGGACAAGATGCACACAAGCTACTGCAGCTGTGCCTGCATCCCCCTGCCCCCCGAAAAGGGAGGGAGCAGGAAAGTGTTTGGCACCCCCGGATTTGCCCCGTGGGCACTGGGGAAGCCGCCTCTGCCATCGCTGCAGGGAGAGAGGAACTGAGAAAACAAGAAGTCACCAGCCACCAGCGCCTGCCCCCAAATCTGTGCCACCGGTCCCCGAGGGGCCTCCAACAATCAAAAACAAGAATTAAAAAAAAAATAGAAAGAAAGAAAAAGAAAACAGATTTTAAAAGGAAAAAGGAGGAGGGTTTGATGTGTATTTTTAGTTGCTTAGCGCAGCCCTGAAATATTTCGGCAGCCACTCCCTCCGCGTTGCAGGCGGCTGCTGTGTAACTATTCCCGCGCTGCCTTTTTTCACCACCAGTTATGAGTCACCGCAGCGCCAGCACCAAAGACATGGCCCCACAGAGCTGCCGTGGGCCTGGGCACCATGAAAATGGCATGGGAAAGGGTCTCCAGGGTGGGCTTTGCTGCATTCCCCCCAAACCAGCCCGTTTTTCCAGCTGGGATGCCGTCACCCTGCCTGGCTGCACACACCCACCCACGCTGGCAGTGCAGCTCAGGCCTTTTTCCTCCTCTGGTTGTTGCTCTTATCTCGCTCCTCCCCATTTTGTTGGTTTTTATTCCCTGCGCTGCCACGGGGCAGGGCTGGAGCACCCAACAGCCCCAGACACCCCTTTCTGGGGCAAAAAGGCCCAAAGCCGCAGGCTCGCTGCCGCTCACACGCGGAGCCATCTTCCACCCAACCTCCTGCAGGGGCTGCGCAGAAATATTCTTACAGAGGTGGAAAACGGAAGTGGGGAAGGCTGCTAAAGCCCGTGGTTATAATTAAACGAAAGCAGAACTTAACGAGCTCCAACGCCGAGGACACAAGGCGTTCGTGGAGGACTCTACCCCGCGCTGAAACCAAAGGTCCTGTTGTTGCGGTGAATATCGATCCGGCCAGAGCAGACCTGAAATCCAGACAGCGCCACGGCCGTTTCCCTTTCCACCAGCACGGCCATAACACGTGGATGTTCTGCGGCTTGGAGGGACCTGCGAGGGAGGGAGCAGGTTGGGAAGGGAAGGGAAAGTCTGACACGGCTCAGCCCTGGCCCTGTGCAAATGCCACCCGGGTGTTTACGGCGAGAGCGAGTTTCCAGGAGTGAGGACACGTGTGCCCCATTCCCCGTGCCTGGATTTGGCTCTGTGGCAGACACCGGCTCAGCCAGGAGGGGAACCAAGAGCTGCATTTGCTGGTGAACGCCTCGATGAGGAGAAGCAGCCGTGGGGAACAGCGGCTGCTATTAGAAACTAAAGGTTTAGCTCATCTGTTTGGGGATTTATTACTGATACCGGGGCTTAAGGTTTAGGTGAGGCCGGGTGGCTGTGGGGGCAGGCAGGGCTCAGAGCCATCGCAGACAGAGACCGGGACTCATTCAGTACAGGTTGGCGATTTATTCCTACTCACCACTGCGCACAAGTTCTAGAAACATTAAAAAAATAAGTCTCTATAAAAGCATGTTCTTTACTCCTTCTCAATACAGTGGTGATGGCAGAGAGTAGGCTTCAGTTGCAAAAAAACCCCAAAAGAAAACAGTTCAGAACAAGTCACAGTATCAGATTTTCCCCCAAAATTAAACTATTTCATCCATTCAGGGGGGTGAGCCTCTTTCTCCCCCCATGCAGACATTAAATTCAGATCAGCTGGGATATTTTGGGAGTGCATTTTGCTCATGGGACCCTGCACCTCATGGAAGACTGGAACAGCTCAACCTGGGAATCACCGGAGCCTCCTCACCCTACAGAAGGGACAGGTTCACACGTGGTTCTGCATCCTCGGGGAAAGATCATCAGTGAGGAGAAAAGAAAATGCTGAGTACGTACGTGAAGTCAGTCACCAGGTACAAGAAATAAGCTTGAGAAACACTGTCAGAGCTCGGGGCACAAGGGAGATTTCAAATTGGGAGGGGGGGGAAATAAATCAACAGCTCGGTTGCTTTGCAGAAGAAAAACAAATCATAAAGAGTAAGGGGCACGTCAGCCTTCTAGAAGAGAACACAGAAAATCCTTTTCTTTAAAGGATACTTCTAATCTGAAGTCAAATTAGTAACACACTAATTAGGAAACCCTCATTAATCACAAAGCTCTCTTGGAAAAAACCCTCGAAGGCCAATGCAACATTCATCCCCAGTTCTTTAGTTCACAGGAGAGACAGAACTGACTGGCCAGAAACAGAGGATAAGCAATAGCTTAAAAGTTTGTTGTTTTCTTAAGAAACCAACCAAACAAACCCTTAAGACTACTCCTGTAAAGATACAATATCCTCAAGTTCAGTGTTTTTTAACCAAAACACACACATCTGTTACAAATGCAACGAGTTATCCAAGTTTCAAGTATAAAAGAAAAATTCCAAACAGCCCAGAAAGCGTTTGCCTTCATTCTCACACCACTGTGTGGGACAGTATTTTAAATTAAACCTGGTGACCCTGGCAAATTAAATAGTGCTTTCACTCTCAGGAGAAGGCAGAGCTTAGGGCCTTAACTGGGACTTTCTTTAAGTATTTCCAATGACTTGCTGACTACGAGGAGTGAACAGCTCCTCTTTACCACATTAAATAGCGAGGGTTTCCAAATTACGTGATTCGGGCACTCATCAACTGACGGAGGAGTAGAAAAGGAACGTTTTTGAACACGTGGCAATCCTGAGGTGATCAAACGTGAGCTGCATCGCGGGGCACAGGAGCCTCTCATTGCTTCGCCGATTGCCTGCCCGGCTTCTTCTCCTGCTGGCCTCTTCCGCTGCCCGGAATTCCTCGGCCACGGCCACCAAACACACCTGCGGGGCAGAGAGAAAGAGCAGAATACAACGGCATCAGCATAACCAACACCATCACCCAAAAAGAGCTTTACCCTTGTTTTACCCAGACGTGCACCCGTTTTCTCATCTTTGAAACAGAAATGGGATTTTTAGATTTCTCCCTTGCCCGTTCTGGACCCCATATTCATGACGTGCATAAACTCATCCCCACAGCACGTTCAGTGATGTCTCCCCAGGGTGTTAATGTGTAATCATCATCAAACCAACTTATTCTGAAAAATGGAACCAAGGAAGACACACACGAGCACCCTCGTACCCAAAAGATGTGACTGTCTTTGTCGTGGGAGCTGCTGAGCCCACCCTCACCCTCCCCTCCCCTCCCTGCTCAGATTCACCCCAATTCCACGCCATAATTTTTAATCTCGCCGCGCAGGCGATAAAGGGGCCGTGGGTTTGCCCCTCCAGCCACCTCAGCACAAAAAGCAGAGCCCAAGAAGACCCATCCTGGGCTCCAGAGCCCTCTGCTCTGCTCGCTCCACCGAGGAGATGACCCTAAACCAGAGGGAAAAGGAATTGCTCCGGACCCTGCAGCCCCTGGGATGCTCACATGACTCCAGCTGCTCCCAGAGGGGCAAAGGCTGTCACACTTCTGAATTTGGCGAGCCCAGAAGTAGAAGACGAAGGATTACCAGTGTCAGAAACAATAATCCTTTCAACTGCATGCACAATTATAGCTTTCCTTCTGCCTGCTGGCCTCCAGACAAAATTGTCCTGCTTTTTTTTCTTTCTTTCTTTTCTCCTACCTTCATGTCTCAGTAATGAGGGCCAAACCTTTTAGCTAATTAGCAAATGCCAAAGCTTCCCTTTAAAATATTCCATCAGCGAATTTAAGCTGCACATCAAAACAGCAGGGAACTCCACCTCAAATAGAGCTCAGCTCCGCTCTCCACAAGGTGGATATTTCCACAGCAGAGAAAATATTTCAGCTACAGCATTTGTCCAAATAACCATATCCCAGAAAGCTGTTATGCCAAGGCCTTTGGACACGGCAAAGGGAAGGAGGGAAAATAAAGGCGCCTTCAGATTTGTAAAGGTCACTTTTGCATGCTCAGAGCTCCCAGGAGGTAGCAGAGGCAGCAGAAATCACAGAGGATTTTCCTACAGAAGCCCCTGGGAGTTGCAGATGCCGCACGTCCTGATGTAGGTTCCAGCCATGCCTTGCATCGTCATAACGCAGGCAGCTCCTTAAGGCTTTTAAAACCTAAGCTTTCCCTGGCCAAACCCAATTTTGCCATAGCAACCGAGCGCACTCGCGACTTTAAGCTGCTACTGCAGGGCAAGCCTGTCCTGAGCAGCCCCGGAGCTGAGCAAGGTGACCACAACGCGAATCACAAAGACGTGGTGGGAGGATGAGCAGGAGAGGAATGGCTCTGGGCTTCCAGGTGGAGAGTTTGGGGAGAAAAGAGCAAAACTTTCCCAGCTGAGAGATCCCCCAACTGCATGAAGTCAGACAGGGAAGGAAGAGCTGTCTGGGGACCTGTTTCTTCCTGAACAGCAGAAACATGAATTCGTGTTGAGCAGGAAGAACACAAACCCTCAGATTTTTTTTTTAAATAAATAAATCAACAAGTCAGGAGATCAAAAGCCCCATTATAACAGGAGAAAAGATGATGTTTTTCTATCACTGCCGTGGTCAGAGCCCAGTCTATTTTCAAACAGAACAGCCATTTGTTTCTCTCCCAGACTCGCTAAACCAACAGACACCAATTTTGCAGGGCCGTGCTCCTGAATGAGCCAGGAGGGGTAGAATTGGCCGAGTTTAGACTCTTAAGCTCCTGCCCAGCCCCAGTAATGAGGGAGGCACATCCCTGGCACGAATCCTTCCTATTCTTTGGCAGAGGCTGCCCAACAAGCGAGGCAACGCACTCGCTTGACAAGATCTCGTGCAGGAGCGGCTCCAGCTTCTCCCAGACACCCAGCCCTGGGTTCAAAGCCAAGAAGCAAGAGCCATCCCTTGCACAAGAGGTGAAATTTAAAGGCAGGGATCCCTCTCTGAGCTGAAAAACAAACAGGATCGTTACCTCGTCCAGCACCTCCAACACCACGGCCCTTCTGTTGCTTCTGCTGCTGCATCCCACCACGGCCTCTGCCCTTGGACACCACCTCTTCTTTCACCATGTCAATAATTTCATCGGGGATACGCAGGTATTTAATCGTGCTGCCACGAATGTAGCACTCTGGCATCCTCCAGAACTTGTCTCCATCCTGTTGGGGAGCAATGTGTTAGGCTACAAACAAAACCAGGTGCTTTTGTGGGACTTTTGGGGCATTTTGAATATTTTCATCACTTCTGGAGAGCGTGACAGCTCCGCCAATGTTTTCTGAAAGCATTTTTCTCTAGCTAGTTGCAAAAAATGGTGGGGTTTTTTCCTCCAAAACACATAGCCCTACAACCTGGGAGGGGAGGGCATTCAGCCACAAGTAACTGTAGCTTCCATTTTTCCACAACTGCTTCTAACCCTCGCAGAAAACAAAGGAAGAAGAGGCTGAGGAAACAAGCACCTTCCCCTCTCGTATACGAAAGGAATTGAAAGTGGGATTAGAGAGGCCGGTGTGGTAAATGACAACAGCTACGAACAACAAACTCTGTTAAGAAAAAGGCAGTTGCAGCAGAGACGTGAGCCCGGCCGGGTTTCTTCTCCAGCAGCCTCAGCTGGGAGTTGCCGCCTGCCTTCACTGCTCTGGGGTGTGGACGGAGCAGCGGGGCGGGTTTGGAGCCAGCTGGATGCTGGGTGGGAGCTACTAGAGCACGGCAACCGCGGCTGTGGAAAAATCAGGAGCTTACAGATTATATACATGTATTTATAAAAAAAGAAAGATTTCAGGTGCCCATTTACGGAGCAGTTGTCGCTATATTTTGTTTCTTCGTTGTTTAATGAAGTTTCAGGGCTTTTCTAGGATGTAACCTCTCAGGGCTTCACCTCCCGCATACCGAGGGCGGCTGTGGGAATAGGAATTGAGTGTCGAAGCTGAACAACAACTGAGCTGGGGGCGGGGATGGGGACCCGCCTCCCTCTGCACCGCCACCACAGCCCCGGCTTGGCGGCGGCTCTGTCAGGGCTTGGCTGCAGATGGGATCGCTTGAGCCCAGCGATTCTCAAGCGGCAGCACGCGGATGAGGTGTCTGTCGTGTCCCAGAGGAGTGGGTTAAACGAGAACGCCTCATTCCTCCTCTCCTGGGAGGAAATAATTGGATCCCCCCCACACCCCAGGAGTTATTTGGGGCAACGCTGCCTGTACAGACAAGTCCTCTGCGCACAAGACAAGACAGAAACAGTCCTTCTTCCAAAAAACACCCGGCAAACCCCACCCTGCTTTGGCTCTGCCTCCTGCTCCTTGGCTCGGGATGCAGGAAGGGATGGAGCCAGGCTCCCTCGCTTCCTTGTTCCGGCCTCCCCGGAGTAAACAACCGGGGCTGCCGGTCCCTCGCCGCTCCGTGCCATCTAGTGGCCAGTGCCACCCGTACAGCTCCAGCAGCGGGCCCCCACCTGCCTTTCTCCCCGC
>NW_010164969.1:0-1454 GCF_000695765.1 Mesitornis unicolor | reverse complement strand
TGCTCGGCTGGTGTGACAGGATCCCTCTTGGTCGCTCTGAGGGAATAAAATTAGAGCTGTTGCCCTTCCACTGCAGCACACCAGGCCGTAGGGAGCAACCTCCCAAGGAGAAAGACAAAATCACCCACATCATGGGCATGGATAACGTTTTGCTGTCTGTTGCCCTTAGTCCCCCGCCTGCTAAATTTGGCAGATTCCTCCTCGGTTGTCCCGCCAGAAGCCAAAATGAGCTGAGAAATTTCCAAGCCCCGCTGCTCTGCCCCAAAGGTCCCTCTCAAACCTCACTCAAGATATTGACTCTGTCACACTGACATGAAAATGCATCTCCATGCCTCAGCAATAACACTCAGAACTTTCCTGTCACAGAGACAACAGGTACTGGGGGCTTGCAGAGAGATTTTTGGAAGAACGAGGATTTCTGCCAGTTTCTCCTGCACTGCTCTCATGTTCCAGGGTTTTTTTTTCAAACACCCCCCCGCCTGCCGCTTCTCACAGCTCATGGCTGGGAGGGACAAGACCAGACACTTCTGACTGAGGTCAAAGCCCAAAAAACAGATCACAATCTTCTGGAGCAACTCTGGCCAAGGGCAAAAGTACCAGACAGCGCAGAGCCTCAGCGCGGGTAAACAACAGGCTCCTCCGTTTTGATGTGGAGAGTTAAGAGATGAGAGAGAAGAAAGTTAATAAAAGTTAGTGCAGTGTTTGAAGCAGACCTCACTTTTCAGACAGCACTCGACAGACTAACACTCCAATTTGAGGAAACCCACCTCAGTGTTGCAGCACAGGCACCATTCCACCAGCTCTGCACCGAGAACCCTCTCGCAAGTGAAACGGTGCAGAGAGCCACCCCCCTCGAGTGTGCTCCTTCATTAAGGATATTATAATTAACTGTATTCAATTTGCATTGCAGGCAGAAGCACACTTCCAAACAGCAATGGCCTCTGACCTATAGCAGAGCCCACCCAGCTGCAGAACCTCAGGTCAGGCACCCCTGGGGACGCTCCCTGAGAGCATGAAGGGGGGACGTGACCCCCATCGGTTGCCTGGGATGAGAGGGCCCAGTCTTACCCGGGACGTGCAGATGACCTCCCGCAGGTTGATGTTCATCCAGTTGTCACAGCTCACCAGGTGCCCATTGTACGTCTCTCCATTCTTCAGCTCCACCAGCTGCAACAGACGGGAGTCACGGGGCGCTGGCCCAGTCCTGGTACAGGGACCCGCCCTGGTGTCACCGGGCACTGGTGTCCCTAAGCCAGGGGAGAGCAGCAGGAGCGGGGCTGGGCCGCGCTGTTGGTACTCACCATAGGGTGGTTCTGTGCCGTCTTCAGCAAGGAGAGGGGCAACTGCGAAAGGAAGAGAAGAGAGAGGCCTTAGGCACCACCGGGAACCGAGACCGCAACACCAGCCCCGCCGCCCCAGACAGCGGGGAGAAGGAAGCCCAGCTCTCCCCACGG
>NW_010164968.1:23083-26450 GCF_000695765.1 Mesitornis unicolor | reverse complement strand
CCCTTCCCTTCCCTTCCCTTCCTTCTTTTTTCTGCTTTTCTCTCTCTTCCTCTTCCTCTTTCCTTCTGTTTTACTTGCTTTTTCCCTCTCTCTTTGCTGTCTCTTCTCCATCTCACTTTCCTCTTCTGCTTTCCTGATTTCTTTCATAACTGGCTTGTTCTTCTCAGTTTTTCTTCAAAATGCTAGCTACCAATTCAGAAGACGTCAATATCTTCAGATGGCATCCCAACTCATTTGGTTATGGTTCCTATAACAGCTGAAAAAACTGTGTTTGTATGGCATGACAGAAGATACAGATTCTAGACAATCATGCACAGCAGCTGGACCCTCCATTCTGACTCCCTTACTGCAGCTTCCTGCTCTCTGGGCTGATTGTAGTACAGAGGGGCAATCTCCCAGGCAGGCAGGCGCTTTTATTGGTATTCTATATTGCTTCATTTATAAGATAAAATTTGTCTGTTTATATTGGAGCCGATTAGGGTTTACAGTGACTCATTTGAAAGCATAATTAGTCATTGTGTACAAAGTATTTGCTTATAACAATTACTTTAAAACTGGCTTTTCTTCTTTGATTATTAGTCAAATACCTTTTCTTTAATAAAAATGTGAGATACTGTTTCTTCCACATTTTCCTTAGGGCTAACTATTCCTATGGTTTTTTTCTGCTTTTCCCTTTCTTTCTTGGCCCCAAATGCACTAAATTGTCCCATCTCCCATCATATGAAGGTTAGAGGTGACTGGTTTATCTAGAGTTCACTTCAGTTATATTGACGCACACATGCTGCAACTGGCATACTCAGGCCTCGGGGCTCTGGCTCTGAAAGCCGTTTTCACATTGGAGGAGGAGGGAATGTAGGCTGTGACCCATCAGTAGGCTGTCTATACACTAAAATGTGATAAACTGTCACCAGATGACAGTCTCAGTTCCCCGACTTTTAATGGTAGAATAACACAATAGGGTCAGACTAAAAAGGTTTCCTTATGAAAATTTTATCAGCAACTTTGGTAAATTGCTGTGGGAAAGGTGCTTTGCTCTCAGGCAGACCTGGAACCTGTTTTTACAAGGTACAGCTTGCATGCATTGCCTCACCCCCACATGATATTAAGGGCACTCAAACTGAATTAACACCAAATCAGGCTGGTGCACTTAACAATACAAATGCACTTAAGGGATGCCTCAGAATGATTTGTGACTAAAGAAAGCAAAGACGAAATCGGCCTTGAAGACCACAGGGGTGGTGTTGTGTGTCATATACAGGAAAAACCATAAGCAGAACTTAGAATACCGGAAAACCATGAACTTCAAGGGCTCTCAGATACCTTAGACCCAGCCATAAAGTAGATGGCCTCTTTTGTGGTATGTAGAAACAATTGATAAATAAATTACAGCCAATTTTCTTAGTGGCACAGTCTCCATTACCTCTGATAGCAGTGTAACTGCTTTGCTAAAATGATAAGAGGTGAATAATAGTATATCAGGTAGCAGCAAAGGAAATTCTATGAGTTGCCTGTAGTCTCTGTGAGAGCAATAACACAATGCAGAAGTGAATGAGATGTGATGTGGCAGCTGACAGGGAGCTCCATGTGAACTGCTGCTAAGGCCAAAGCAGCTGAGCCATAATCCTAGTCAGAGTGTGGAAGCAGTGGGGTCTTGTTTTTCCGTTAAATTTACAGATTCATCAATTTCAGGAAGCTACCTCTGTTTGCCACCATTTTTCATCAATTTACTTAATTGTGTCTCTCCCTGAGACTGCAGATCATATTTTCCCATAAGTTAGAGGACCAACCCTGCAAAATTTAGACCACAACCAGGCATAAATCTTGTAAAGAGCACTAAGAGTGCACCTCAGGACTGCTCAGTGAATCAAGCTTTACAGAGGGATAGGTCCACCATTGTGAAATTGGTCCATGCTGAAAGTAATAATTCCCTTCTGGCCAAAGACCAGTGTTGAATTAAAAAATACCATACATTCAAGCTATCTGTTACATGGATAGTCTCTTCAGCAAGCATGATGTCGGAGGTGCTATTAATTAAAGCAACATTAGTCTTCTTTCTTGACACTGCAAAACAGTGGATTTGGTGACTGAAACAGAAGGGAAAGTGAAAGACTCCAGACATGTTTCTCAGCTCCGAATCTCTGTGTCAAAATATAATGGTAGTGGTTGTGGTGGGATTTCTGCCTATCAGTGCAAGCTACAGGTGCTGCTCTTGCTTCTGGTAAAAAAATAGCCAACCCAACCACATCTTCTAATTTGGTATCCACAGATTTCCTTGGCTGAGGAAGAGGCTTTATACCAACCACTGAAACAAGACACTTGTAAAGTCATGATAGTGTTGTGGCAAAGCAGGATGAAGCTAGGTTTGGTGTTTATAGAGAGCACGTTCAGGAAGCTGTGAAACAATGAGAGATTTCAGTGAGCTGCACCAATACTGTTAAACAACTTGCATATATACCACAGCATTTACTGCCAAAGAAAATACGATGTTAGGCCATTTGTTTGAGCCTGCAGTGGCAAGATGTCTCACAGGCTGTGGACTGCACACCCATCTTCCAGCTGAGTGTAAAGAGGTAGAAAAGAAATAATCTACATACCTACAAATTCTGGTGAGGGTCCTAGTAGCCTGTTGGCAGAGGAAGACATAAAACCACTGCTACGAGCAGTGGGGAGTTGGGGGGTGGCTAAGCAATGGAGAGAAGTTTTTCCATCATACATCAGTACAGCCTGTCCATGGTACACTTCATCCCCATGGGAAGGGGCCAGTCCAGCACGACAAGGAGTCAGCCAGGAAGCAGACATAGCCTTGTCTCCTTCCTACATGGCCTGAAAACCAAGTCCCAGAGAGGAGCCAGCTTGGAGACATTCAAGGTGAAGCAGATCTTTTCTACTTTTCTGCATCCCAGAGTAGAGCAGAGTAGCCAGGGCACAGGCTGATGACCTCAGTGAGTCAAACTCCTGCTATGGGAGCATGCCTTTTGATAAAGGCAAGAAAGGCACTTACTCCTTCTCTAGATATTCATGTAGGCCTTAGCCTGGCCTGAAGATTTTTCTGAGATTCTTCTCATTTTTATGTGGAAGGGGAATGAGTTAAAGGATTTTCTCATTGTAATGTTGCTACACGAACAACATCAAATGGAAAGCAAAGTACTTCTCAGAAAACTGAACCAAAGTCACCCAAAACACTGTCAATGGAGAAAACCTTCAGATTGGAAAACAAGTTTGCAGGCAAACCTTTGTGTCCCCAATGGCAAAGCTGGAGGCGTGGAAAGAGTCATACTGGGCAGCAGTTCAGCCTCCACACTACGCTTTTTGTCCTTCCCCGCTTCTACCTTTCAACCTGGTAGGAACTCAACACAAATAACCATGC
>NW_010164968.1:0-23052 GCF_000695765.1 Mesitornis unicolor | reverse complement strand
CTGAACCAGACGACCCACTAGATGTCCTTCTTAACAAATATTTTTATGAAATTAACAGAAGCACTGTGCAGTAGCTTCCCATTAACTCAGGCCCAGCTTCAGCTTGTGCTCATGGTATGCTTATTAACACCTCCTCCTGGAATACTAACCAAACATATACACTAACCTTTTGCAGAGACTCAAGAAATATTCCTTAGCATCTAAATCAAAAGGATCAAAACCCAGACTTTTATTCAAGTTTTTGTTACTGGAGAGAATTCCTGAATACCCACATAAAACTGGGTTCTTGAACAATTTCTGATCATCTAAGATTCACTAATTGACAGACTAGGATGTGTTTGTATGCATAATAAATATTTGCATGAGTCAGAATTAATCAGGCCTACAGACCTTCATATAGAAAGACAAAGGCACAAAAAATAATTACTAAAGCCTAATCTTTTCATACATAAGTCAGATTCTAATGATCTGCATTTCCTTTGGTTTCTTTGATTGAAGGCACAATCATATATCAAGTTTCTCTGTAAAAACAGTGAATGAAATGTTACTGAATGATTAATAACAATAAATGATTAATAATTGCTCTAATAAATGATCGTTTTAAAATCCATTCAGTCAATAGGTTACTAACCATTATTAAAAACCATGCATTACACCTCCTCTTGACATGCTTATAACCTCGTGTAGCACTTGTTACTTCGAGGTTTATACGTCTTTTGTACCTCTAGTAAGCATTTATTATCCCTTTATAAACTATCTAGGAATGAAACCATGTTGTAAAATTCAAACGGAATACCTTGTGATCAGAAGTCCATCACAAAGACGGAATATCAGTCCCAATGCTCTTCTTACGGAGACAGCAAATGGTTTGAGGGCAGTTGAACTAGAATTTCTACTGTGCAAGAAATAATAACCATCCAGAAATCTCACATATGAAACAGAATCACAGAATGGTTGAGGTTGGAAGAGGCCTCTAAAGGTCATCTGGTCCAATCCCCTTGACACCCAGAGCCAGCCACACAGGAGAAGCATGTCTAGATGGCTTCTGAATATCTCTAAGAATGGAGAGTCCACTACCACCCTGAGCAACCTGTGCCTGTGCTTTGTCACCCTCATGGTGGAAAAGTGTTTCCTGATGCTCAGAGAGAACCTCCTGTGTTTCAGACTGATTCCATTGCCTCTGATCCTACCACTGAAAACAGCCTGGCTGCACCTTCTTTGTACCATCCCTTCAACACAGGATAGGATTCCCCTCCACCATCTCTTCTACAGGCTAGACAGTCCCAGCTTTATCAGCCTTTTCTCATATAAGAGATGCTCCAGTCCCTTCACTGTCTATCTTAGCAGTCCTTTGCTGGATTGCCTCCAGTATGTCCATGTCTCTCGTTACTGCAGAGCCCAGAACTGAATGCAGGAATCCCAGTGTGGCCTCACCAGTGCTGAGTAGAGAAAAGGATCACCTCCCTTCATCTGCTGGGAGCAGTCCTCCTAGAGCAGCCCAGCATATCATTAGTCCTCTTTGCAGTAAAGGCATGTTGTTGGTTTATGTTCAGCTTGTTGTCTGTCAGGATCACCGGGTCCTTTTCTGCAAAGCTGAACTATACATAGGTTTATCGAACACCTGATTCAAAGTCCATATAATGCAACCTCTTCTTCAGTACATTTTAGATTGAGTTGAATTAGCAGTAGAAAAGAATCCACTGAATTCAGAAATTTCAAAAATTTATCAAGGGAAAGTGAATGAGAGCTTCAAGAATCTACCCACCCCCGTGGATCTGTTCCTTAAATGAGAGTTGCTTAACGTTATGTCTAAACAAATTTTCATTATTAAGTATTCAGCAGGTCATTAGAATATGACAGCAGATTCCAGCAACCTTCTCCTTCAGAACCAATTTAAATAAACACAGTTAAGGAGGAGAATATACATTCTTGCTCACCCTAAGAATTAGCATAAGTTAATAATATGAAAAGTTAATAATTGCCAAACAAGGAGACAAAGTGTTGTTTGGTTTGGAATCAGTCTACTCATATATCCCCTGACACTTTAAATGAGTTCATTGTATTTTATGAGCATTAAAGCTTCCCCCTCCATCAGTCGACTCATTTTCTTGGTTTAATTTTAATACATGCTGTGAAGTTACATCCCTTGAAATCATTGGCTTGTCTGAAGCTCCCCAGACTCTCCCTCCTTTGTTCTCTCTCTCAGTCCCACTCGCTCTTCTCTACACACCTCTTATGTCTTTACTCATCTGACTCTAGCCCACACAGATATATTGGTCACAACAGGAGAGTTTTCTCTCTCACATATTCATACTCATCAGGAGAATATAGAATAAATATCCTCTACTAACATATATACATATATATTTTTAATATATATAAATGCAAATGACCTATACAATTCAGAGATTGTAACTACCTGACTTAGGACTTTCATTGCACCATGAGGTAAGGTCTGCTTTTTTTTTTTTTCAAATTGCCTTCAGGGGCTCACTCTGGCCAGGAAACAGGGAATACAGCTATTCCTGCATTCCTGACCACAAAGCTGGGCAAGTTTCCCATTACATTTATTACATTTGTATAGAGTTAGGTTTCCCCTTACATCCATATTGTGATCAGCAACTGCCTAAACTTGAATGGACTGCCACACTCTTATAAAGCCCACTAATACTGAAATATAAATATCAGTGTCACTGGAAATTCTTGTGGTTGCAATTATCTACATCAGTGGGTTCAGCTGTGGTGTTTGGCAGATCAGTCAAGATCCTATTGTGACAGGAGGAAAGACACATTCATCTTTCTGTCATACACAAAGTTTCTGATAGCATGTCCTAATAGGGAGTGGTGGGTTATGTTTACTGACCTGGTTCTCTTGTCAAAAGGAGAAGGATGCCTAAAAGTTGCACTTGTATAAAAAAAAACTGTGGGAAGTATTTAACTTCCACTTTGTTTCAGACAAGAAAGCACTTGAATACTTTTGCATTTTCAGACTGGAGAGGAAAAAAGAATAAAATAGCCACGGAAAAAAACAGAGATTCCTTGACATGTAATTGCTAAAGCTGTATTTTTTTGTCATGGCTCCTGAGACAGACAAAGAGTTGATGTTTTTCAAAAAAGTATCCAAGACTGATGACAGTTTGGGACTTTCTGTGTGTGGGTGGGTGGATGCAATGCTAACCAGTTGAATCCATTTCAGACAAACCCTTTGCTGCTGTCAAGTCAAGTCCCAGATTGCAATGGAATATGACAAAGAGCAGGAATTCAGCAACACCACCACAATGACAAAGTGTCCTGGAACAGTGAACTCTCCTCAAGACTGCCTGAAGCAATGAGCCTTCTCCCTCCCATAAAGAAAACAAAAGGTCTTTTCTTTGTTCTCTCTTTTGTTTTGTTTTGTTGTGGTTTTTTTCTCCCCTCTCTCCTTCCCATATTTAGTATTTAGAACCATAGACTGGTTCAAAGGTTAGTTCTGGCACAGTGACCAATTGGGTCTCCATATGGTATTTATTTATTTATTCTTTGTCTAAAATGCTTTTGGCACAACATGTTTGCATGAGTTAGATTGTGTTTATAGAAAACCTGAATAGTGAAGTTCATAGAAAAGGTCATTGGCTTATTTTTTTCTCTTATTTTAATTGAATTTTCCTCACTGTTGTTTCTGCTGCTACTCATTATATTTCTTTATAGATATTGATTTCTTTTCTGGATTTGTTTTTGTTTGTTTGCTTGCTTGCTTTTTGTTGTGGTTTTGTTGTTCTTATTCTTGTTGTGGTTGTTTTTTTTTCAGCTTCACCATTTGTGAGTTCTCCACAAAAGCTTCAGACAGTCTTATCAAAATGGAGGAGTGTGGTCTTCTCTACAGACTTGTCACTTGAAGCTAGTGTTCTTTCTTCCTCAGCATAGAAGGCTTCCCTTCCATCTCTCTGAAACAGGAAATTTAATTCTACTTGAATTCTTCTTTGAATTCTTGAATCTTTCTTGAATACTTCTTATGAATCACACCACCATCAGAGGCTGCACATCTACATACTTGTAGAATTGGCGTAAAACTTCACTTAACACATTCTCCAGTCCAACAGGGGGCTGTGGTAAAGCTCCAATTCAGAAAAAGCATTAGCTCTCTGTTTCCTCCACAAGTGTAAGAAACCTCTCATACACATGTCTAAATAATGCCAGATGACACTAAGGTTTGATTGCTCTGTGGTTGCATCTGCTTGGTCTCCAGTAGAGTTATATGAAGAAATAATTTTTACTGGTCATCTTTTAGGTCATCTTCAACAGTTAAGATTCAGGTAAGGAAGTTAAGTTTCATGTAGGCTACTTTGACTCTTTATGAATATAAAAATGTATATGATATTACATGTTTCTTATACCATTTTATGTCATTGTTGGTTAACATCAGATGACAATTTCTTCCAGTTATGCAAACTGAAAAATTTTTATAAATCCAGCCTTGATGGAGTGCAGCTGCCTTCAAATGCTTCACATGTACCTCAAGGCTTTAATCACACCAAGACAAGTTCCAAGATCAAGGCAAACCTTGATATACTGAACAAAAGAATTGGCTGTAACCCTTCTAAAATGTGAGTTATTACATCTTTATTTCCAGCTGGATTCCTTTGCAGTAACAAAAGGCTTGTTGAGATCAATATGGCCTCCTTGACTGGCTGAAAGGAAAACCCTGTGGTTCTTCTTCCTAAACGGAGTGTTTTACACTGATGGCATTTTTATCCATGGGGTTCTTGTATCTGACCCTAACTGAGAGCAATATCTTTCAATTTCAATACAAATAATCCACATCAGGAAGGAAAACCCTGGATCTGCTTTGTAGCCAATATTCCAGCTCACTGGCTGTGAAGCATCATCAGTGCTATCAGAGGTCACACAATGACATTGGGGGACCAGGGCAAGTAGATCTTTTGCTCTCAACCCATAATCAAATATTCTGTGACTAAAGGGGAGGCTTTCACAGGTTTTTGGCAATAGGCATGTTACATCTGTCCTTGAGTTAGGTACCTAACTTTACTCATGTGCCCAAACTGAAGGGACATCATGCCATATCTGATCCGAGTAAGTTTAAAAGACAAAGCTCTTCTGGTTAATAAGTAGAGCTAATATCCAAGATGCAAACTATTATGCTGTGTCTGCTATAGGCTTCTAAAACTCAAAGTACAATCGTCTTCCTGCCTGGTTAAATTTTGCTCTGTTTTCACTAATATAAAAAATGCTGTTCATCACAGAGACTTCCAGAATATAACAGTGGACAAAATGATTGATAAAATCACTAAATGTCTGTGAACCTGTGTTCCAAGAAGTCGTAAGTTGGATAGTCAGGGGATTACATGTACCTACCACCACAGGATGTATCACTTGCAGAGAACTTCTCCCCTGGCTTGCTTAAGAAAAGAAAATCCTGTAAAATATCAGTACATATTCATTCTTAATATTTCATTTAGGATTTCATTTTTCTGTCAGTTTTGTTTTGCCATTAGAAAGGAATCATAAGTATAAAACTAGCAAATTAAAAAGCAACAACCCGGTGTACACTGTTTGAAAAAATCCCTCACTGCAACAGGTGACATAAAGTTTCCCTTCCCCTTCCCATTTCCCCTTAAATAAGACACAGTTTGCAATTTTACATTACAAATCACTTCTGTGCTGGAATCAAACTAGAGATTGAAGTAGTTTTCCTATTACAGTGAAATTAGGCTGGTATATACCTGGATCATTTAACAAAAACATTCAGAAAATGTAATTAAACCAGAACTCCACTCTGTGAACACCAAGTCTACTCATTACAGTAGCGTCTACAAGACGCTGGTGAACACTCTTAATTACTTGCATAGTCCTGTTGACTTTGGTAGAAAGAGTTGCAGGCACAGGTCTCTGCAGGACTGCCATTCATACATTATTAATTTTAGCAACATCTGAGGATACCTGGCATATTACAGCAAACACATACCACTTTGTGATATTTGAGCAAGAAACATAACCAGTCTCACTTCCTTAACTTAAAGCACATTTTAAACATTTATAGGCTTAATTTTAATTGGTGTTTTAGCATAATTCCTGACAGGCTGAATGAAAGAAGTGAAGATGCATTTTAGCTGGACAACCAAGTTCTTCTCAGTGATTTCACGAGATTAGCAACTTTTAAACTTCAAGTTTACTGTGGCAGGCAGAAATCTTTGAGCAGTGATATTTAAATAGGTCTTAAACAGCATCAGAGATCTGATGGTTTTAAGAGCCTGTGTCTAAAATGAAAAGAGTAGTATAAGTCAATTCAACATAGCAGTAAATGAAAATTTCTGCAATCCATATTATTCCATTACTTCCACTGGAAAAACAGATAATACTTAGTATATCAAAACAGCTGTTGTTAAATGTATTGCTGTAATTCATCAGAGGAAAGATTCTCTATCAGTATCATCTTCTTTTGTTAGAAAACTCGAAAAAACAATACCGTCACATACAAAAACATGAAGACAATTTGAATTCCTATTTTCTCGTGGTAATAGTAGAGAAGATAATTTTTCAGTAGCCAAAATCACTAATGCATCCTCATTCTTTTATATTTACAAGTAATCAATGAGAAGTAGAATAACTACCAGAAGTTAAGGTTAATGAAATCAAATGAAGAATTTTGAAAAGTCAGACCTGTTATTGATACACCTAAATATTGACTTTAGCTCCTATTAATAGATCAATAGGGTTTAATGTCAGAATGGACTCAGTGTAACAACAGACAACAAAGTACCCTTAAGTAATGTCTGTTTCTGCCCAATGCATGCACTTGAACTACAGAGCATTTTTTGAAAAGGAAAAAAGAAGGGGAAAAACAAACAAAAAACCAAACAAACAAAAACCAAACCAAAACAAGCAAGCCAAACCAAACCAAACCAAATCAAACCACAAAAAAACACACCCCCCCAAAAAAACAAACCAAAACAAAAAACCCAAACAAACAAAAAACCAAAACAAAACAAAAACCAAGCAAACAAACAAAAACAAAACAAAGCAAAAAAAAAAACAAAACAGAAGAAAACTTCACCAAAATAATTCCCTCCAGGTATAAATCGTGATTCCTGTTGTTTCCATGACTATCACTTCTAAGAACTGTCTTCATTTTAGCCAGAATTTGTCTAACTTCAATTTGCCATCTCTTAATCTTGTTAGAAGTTTGCCTAATAGAGAAAATGGTCCTAGGGAGTAATCTGCGTGCCACTCCACACTGCAGCTTGCAGCTCAGGGTCTGACATCTCTCCCTCAACCCTCTCCATATCTCAGCTCCCTCTGGGATGGTGGGCAATATTGCAGCAGGCTCAGTGTCAGGCTTACAGGTGCTGAACACAGCACAATCCTCTTTGCTTATGATGACCACAAGCCACTGTGGCTTTTTTCCATGACAGAGTCCCTCAATTAAGGGACAAAAAGACTACCTTTAATGAAAGAGCCATGGAAATGTGTATTGTTTTCTTGCATCCTGGCTATACCAAATAACAAAAATCACTATTTACTGTCCACCCATTCCTGTGGAACAAGCAGCCTATTGGCTATTGGATCAACACACTGCTTTTATCAGACAGCATTTTAAAATGCCACAGAAACACCAGTTATTTCCCCAGATCAATTCCCTTAACCCATGGTGACCGCTGTTAACAGATACACCATCTTTTTATCTAGGGCCTATGCTGATTTTCCATTCTTTTATGTGGCACCGATGTCCAAAACAGCAGGCTGAGTATCCTCTTTGTATTCTGACCCACTATTTGCTTTATTCTCCTGGAACAGTTACAAGACATAATAGGGAAAAAAGTCAATGGTAGTGTCTCAGAGGAATTCTCAGCCATTTTGTTTAAAATTTGCTAGTATAAGTTCTTTTAAAGGTGATTAAACAATCTGATTTTGAAAGATGTTCTATAACATCATCTTTCATTATCACTGTAACAGAGAAGTGTTTAGCACTACATGAAAGAAGTTGGGATTTTATCAAGTCTATAACAAAGATATTTATTGGATTGCCATGTCTTCTGCACTATGAATAGTAGTAGTACCAACTAGCAGTGGGTCATTGCAGACTTTTGTTTCTCAGTAGACAATTTCATAGACATCTCTGTGAACTTTTGTTTCCCTCATCAATTTTTGCTTTTTCCTGCTTTTTAATTCACATTCACCAATGCTATTTTCTATCTTTCTAATAATTTTAATATCTTTGCAAAAAATACATTTATTTTCACCTCTATGCCTAACTTTTAAGAAATAATAACAATAACAACAACAACAGTGTCATTGTTGTTGTTGTTATTTCAAAAACCTGAACCATAATAGCCCTTTAGACTGAGTTTGTTGGGCAGGTAGTGAAATGTTTTACAACAAATAAGAAGAATCTTCTTCCTAGATCACAGAATCACAGAATATTAGGAGTTGGAAGGGATCTCAAAAGATCATCTAGTCCAACCTCCCTGCCAGAGCAGGATCACCTAGATCAGGTCACACAGGAACGTGTCCAGACGGGTTTTGAATGTCTTCAGAGAAGGAAACTCCACAACCTCTCTGGGCAGCCTGGTCCAGTGCTCTGTCACCCTCACAGTAAAGAAGTTTTTGCTCATGTTCAGGTTGAACCTCCTATGCTCCAGCTTGCACCCATTGCCCCTTGTCCTATCATTGGCTGTCACTGAGAAGAGCCTGGCTCCTTCCTCCTGACACTCGCCCTTTACAAATTTATAAACATGAATGAGATCGCCCCTCAGTTTCCTTTTCTCCAAGCTAAAGAGACCCAGCTCCCTCAGCCGCTCCTCATAAGGGATATGCTCCACTCCCTCGATCATCTTTGTGGCTCTGTGCTGGACTCTTTCAAGCAATTTCCTGTCCTTCTTGAACTGAGGGGCCCAGAACTGAACACAATATTCCAGATGGGAGTCTCACTAGGGCAGAGTAGAGGGGAAGGAGAACCTCTCTTGCCCTACTAACCACCCCCCTTCTGATACACCCCAGGATGCCATTGGCCTTCTTGGCCGCAAGGGCACAGTGCTGGCTCATGGTCATCCTGCTGTCCACCAACACCCCCAGGTCCTTTTTTGCCTGGCAGCTTTCCAGCCACTCATCCCCAACCCTGTAGCGCTGCATGGGGTTATTGCGACCAAAGTGCAGACAATCTCACTTTAAATTGTTCTCAAGTCTGTGAAACTGACCCTGCAACATCCTTTTGTGCATGTATTGCTGGTTCAGACTGTATTCTGTCAGCACATAACCAATGTAATCAAGTTGAGACAATTCATATCTAAAAAACCTACTGGTTTTAAGTTCTGAGATCAATTTCTCTTTTTCAAGGTGAAGTCTAGAACAAAGCTCTCTGGACTTGGATGTAAGAAATAACAAGTTAGAAAATATATATGTACAATTGTTGGAAATCCCAAAACCAGACTGTGGGACATTGGTAGCATGTGTCACCTAGATCAAAAATCCCACACAAGTCACCCATCTATTGAAAACTACAGATTACTAAGTGCATTTTCAGCTGCTAGGGCATTGCACAGAGCAGGTGGTGTCTAGGCAGTGTCCTGATAGTTGCAGAACTTGGTAAGAACAGTGAGAAAAACAGCAGCTTTAGTAAAGAAAGAAAACTAACAAAACACAATAAAATGTAATTTGAAAAGGAATGGGATTTTATTAAAACCTCCATAAAGTAATGTTTTTCAACAGGACAATAGATGCTAAAATATTCTTCAAAGCTCTACCTATCACCACTATTCACCTGAAAAAATCTGTTCATCTGTTCTAAGATGCAAATATACGTACCACTTCTTAGTCACTTAGAAAACAGTAAAAAAAATGTGCCAATGTAAGTGCTAGGCTCTTTTAAAACAGCTCCTTTGAAAACATAAAATTTGTTATCAATTTGTCAGTTGGAGTCATATGACTGTATGAAAGGTATGCAAGATTTAATTTTTTTTAAGTAAATGAGGAAAACCAAGATACAAATTGGTTAAATTACTTTCTCACAGTGCCATGCAAAGCTGACAACACGCTGCACTGGTTCCCTGTGGGATGTATAGCAAGTCCAGGTTGTCATTGACACTGCAGGTTGAGTTTGTAAATTTTTCAGTCCGTATTTATTCACCATATAAAACCAAAAAGACTTTTTCACATCAGAAAAGTGTCGCCTCATTTGACATTACTTAGTACCTTCCTCTTATCAGGGTGCTTAGTTAGAAGCGTACTTGGTGCCCACCATAAGCAGGGTGGATGAAGAGAGAATATGTCCTCACATCACTCATAGCAAATCCACACCTGTGACTGATCTCAGTGGTTCTGGATTTCCCCAGTGGCTGATGGTGACACACATGAAAGTACAGCTCTGCAGTAGCAGCAGCTTAATTTGTAAAGATCCTTTCCAAGGAATTAAGTCCATCACAACAAGAATTACAAATTCACACAGGTCTCCCCACTAGTTGAACTCAGCAGTCATGCTCCTATCCACTGATGTGCTGTCAACGGTGAACTGACAGATGTAATACTTCAGGCAGGCATGCCATACCCATACAAACTGCAAAATGGAGCCCTACTGCATGAAAATCATTGCATTGATTTACAGGCAGGCAAGGTCACCACTTTTTCAAAACTGCTTTTGTTTCTCATAAGTGGAAATGACAAAGAGAAAGCTTCATTAGTGACCTAGCAGTCCCAGACAGACAGATCAAGGTCCTAGGGAGATGAATTCCCTCCTGCATACATTGCAGGTAATCAATCAGCAGATGTGCACTATCATCAGGAGTGGCCTGCACTCACCAGATGCTTTGATGCACCCCATCACTTCTGCCACAAAAAACAGCTGTCACCACTGTAAGACAGTTGTGGTGTGCTAGCATTGCTGCCAAGCTGGGTTTCAGGCTGTTCTCACTCCCAAAGTAATTTTTCAGTTTTGTACAAGGCACCCTGTTCCCATGGGTTTGGACAAGAGAGTACACATGAATCACATAACAAATGAAGACATGACCCTAGAGGAGAGTATGAGACGACCACACATCAGACAGCCAGCAGCACCACCAAGCCTTTGCTCAGCACTGATGAGGATGCTGCAGGATGCTGTGGAGCCAGAAGGCTGCAGTGTCCAGCACCTGCTGACAGATCAACAGTGGGCATTTTGGGGATCCATAACTGCAGAAACTTAGGACCAGGCATGTGCTTAGACCTGTTGAGTTTGCTTGAAGATCCAGTCTTCACTGCGGTCTCCATAAACTTGCTTGGCTTAGATCAAGGGAGACACACCTCTGAGGTTACTGGCTTAGCTCATTCAGTATTTTAAAATGTATATTATAATGAATTTTCCATCAAAGCTGTCACTTGCTATCTGCATTAAGAAGATAAATACAGGAAGCGCATTGCTATAAGAAAACCCTAACTGGTTTCCCATTTCAAGGTAGGTGCTATATATGCTATAATACTTAAATCCCACATCGTCTCTCATGAGACAGAAGCACCTAAAAAAACAAACAAAGAGCAATTTCTCATCTGCCAGAAGCGCTTTTATGTTATGCTCAAAAATTTGTTATGGGGCAAAAAGGGCAGTGCACCTTATAAGGGAAGCCTAGAATTTCTTGTTAGTCTAATTAAAATCCTACAGTGTAACTAAGTAACAAGTAGTTCTAACAAGCAGTTCAGCTGGAACAATGCTAACAGTCATCTTCCAAACAATCTAATTAACACAAAATAAATGTCCTTAATCAATGGTTTTAAAAATGTTATGCAAGACTTTCTACTATCTCCCCCTTTCTCTGGGTTTATACTGACACCGCCCCCATGGCTCCTGCATGCCCTCAGGTTGGCAGCAGCACCTGTGTGATACACTTTTACATTTCACTCTTTATTGGTCTGGAGCTCAAGTTAGGTCCCAATTTACTCTGTATGGTGTATTTTACACTTGGTAGATGGATACCTGTTGCTTGTTGCTCCAGTGGCTAGTTCTGCTCAGGTCCCAGGTCTATGCCTCTTTAGCCGACAGTGATAAATTGTCTAAAGCCCCGGGGTCTCCAGTGCCAGCCTGTTCCCTCTCTCGTATCGCCCCACAACTGTACACCTCTATGCTTTGTCAACATTCCCAAGACCTCTGCTGTAATGCTACTCCTGTGTATATAATGACATATAAATGACATCATTATGGTAGTGTCATAAATTTTGTCTTCCGTGCAGAGTAACTGAACTGTATTATAAAATACAAAATTATGGCTAAAATATAAAATACTTTTATAATATAAAGTACAAAATTATGGCTAATCTGTGATTGTACAAAGATAAGTAAAACAAATTAGGTAACAGTCACCTGATCATTGGAAGAACTGTTTTTACAGCTAAATTAACTAAAACAAAGCTCCAAGCAGGCCAAGAAGACCCCACACAAAGTTTGGCAAGCTTGTCTCAGTCCTGTGACCTTGTAAAGTTACTGCAAAGTCTACAGACTTTACTGGGCTATACAAGATTACTGACAGTTTCTTGTCAAGAAAGGAAAAAAAAACACCCCAGGGGAAGAGGCATCATTCCAACAAAATGTTCCACGTTAGTATAATAGGAAAAGTAAACACATGAGTGCATTAGCAGTTTTTTTTAATGCTGACCCGACACTGACTCAGTTGGTTGCCACTCATGCTCTCCATGACATGAGCAAGCTTATTTCCAACAGAAAACCCCAACTTCCACCCCAAGACATGATTTCACACCCCACACTTCAGATTTTACTGCTGTATTTCCTGTGGCATATTAATGAACAAAAGCAGAATTGCCTATAAACACATTTCTGAGACTGTTCATAGTGCAAGGGCATTCAGCTTCTACTCTACTAACATATTATGAAATTGTAGAGGAGAGAGTGTCCATGTACAGTAGCCCTTGTTACTCCCAAAACATTATTTTGGTCTACTCCATGCTTTGTCTACTCCACTTGTCTCTTTCAGACTTGAACAAACCATGTTGTTTGGCTTTAGCAGAATGCAATGCCATGTATCACCATGTGTAAAGCTTCACAGATCACTGGTAGATATCTATTTGCACTCCTGTAATTTACAAATGCATATACTGTTATCTTTCTTTCTGTGTTTTCAGAAAGTTCCATATAATATTCTGTAAAAATGGAAATAAAGTCACATATACAAAAGTAAACATATGTATCTTGGATACACATGGATATATCTACCATACATCTCTTTGTAAAGTGGTGTCTTGGTTTAGTGGGACAGAATTTTAGAGTCATTTTTCTGTTGAGGAAAACTGCGATTTTGTAAGAACTACAGCTCTCTATTTCATGGGAACAAAGTTGATGAGACACTTTGGCCAGTCCTGGTATGCAGATTGTCATAGTCATCAAAGTATTCAGTGGTCTTGAGTTAACCAGGTGCAGAAGTTAGGAGGAGCAAGAGCCAGGGCAGATGACCCAGGCTGACCAATTAATAATTATTCAACACCAATTAATAATTATTCAATAACATAAATGTCACATTCACTATAAATTGAGGAATTTGCTGGGAATGGCCCTCTTCCTGTTTTCCTTCTTTCTCCTTCTTCCCTCTTCCATGGCTGACATTTTGAGAGGGACATGTTTACCTTCCAAACTCTGAGGCCTATTCCACCCCAATATTTGCTGAGTATAAGTCTGTGTAGTTTATATTCTATTGTTATTAATAATAGTTGTTATTTTTATTACTTTATTAAATATATTTCTATTTCAACCTCTGAGTCTCCTTTCCTTTCCCAAACCCCTTCCCCAGGTCGGGAGGAGGCTTGGGTGATAAAGCAGCTGAGTAAATGACGGCAATTGGATTTTAGGTCAAAATAGATTTTTGTACTCAGGTTTAAAAGCCTTCAGAAATGGAGATTAAAATGGAAATAGTGCAACAGAGCATCTAATAGCAGGACTGCAAGACCTCTTCTGCAGAGCAGGAGTAATATTTAGAGAGCAAAATTACAATTTTACAGCAATCCTCTACAACCCTCATCTGTACTTTTAACACCAGTTTCGCAGTGAAAATGGAAACAGTGAACAGCAGCTCAAAATTTCTACTAGCAGTATTAATATCAATGATTCTTGTAAAACCAATGGCATAAATCTTGCTCTTAGCACCATAGCACATGTTTAATTAATCAGGCCTGCCATCCTCATTTGCCCTTCACTGGGTTTCACTGATGATTACCCAGTGGAAAATTCAGCCCCTTAATGCAAACAATATCCTTTTTAACACTTTCTTTCCAGTGGCCAGCTTTTGAGGGTGGCAGAGGCATTGTTAGAGAAGGAGATGGGAACTCCATTCTTGCTTCAGCCACTCTTCCAGATTTAACTCTTCATGTGAGTTACAAACCAACTTGGAAGGGATTGCTTTCTTTCCTCACCCTGAACAACTTTTCCTTCAAAACCTGTTTTCTTTTCCTCTCAGCTTTAGTGATAAAATTACAGACAAATATTTATGCATATTGTGAACATGTGGCAAGAGAGGTACTAAGTGCTAAGTTATTCTAATTTATTCCGCTAAAGGAACCATGTGAGGTAGCACAAAGCCCTCCTTGATTTTTTATTTTAGGCCACTCATAAGTTTTACTTGTAAAGGACATCAGAATTTTATTTTCTTGTTGGTAGTGCTACCCAGGAATGAGAGAGAAAAATCATCTAATAAATGAAACCCTTGTAAATAAAATATAATTCACAGACAGGAGCAGAATTTTCCTTTGGGTCATTATTAGTGAAACCCAGTGAGGGGATAATAAGGACAAGATCCCTGATTAATTAAACATTTGCACAATTGTGTGTAATTATAGTTTTGTGAATCATCCCATGGACATCTGTTTATACCAGGCCATGGGACCTGCCATGCTGAGCTTTGCAGGGACCTCAGGCAGAGCCCAGCATGGGGCACGCAGCCGCTGGGCCCCCGAGGTTCCTTCCAGAGACCAAACACCACCACTGCCTCCTCAAGCAGCACAACACCGTCTGCCAACCTGGCCACATGCTCACAGCAGCCTCTTCTCAGAGGAAATCTCCCAACCGGCCTGGTTTAGGGCTTTGAGCTGATCCATTCATACCCATCACTACATGAATGTGTGGCAACACCTGTAAGTTTTCACATTTGGTTACCCAAGTGCTTTGTGGCGTTCTCCTAGCATGTGGGATGCATTCCCATTTATCTTGCACTTCAGTCTATGTTCAAGCCACATATAGCTCACAGGAATTAATATGTCAGGCCTTTTATTTGAAACATTTTTGAAAGGTTTGTGTCATGCCATATTTGCTGTTTAAAGCCTTTCTACAGCTTTTAGTTGCTAATTAACTTATCTTGGGTTTTGCAACATCCTGACAAAGAGGCCTTGAGCTCCTGAAGTGTACTAGGAACCTTGGTGCCAGCACTATCAGCTAGATGCTGTAGAGTTACTAATAGAGACAGCATCAGTCTGCCTGAAATTTACTGTAGTAGAAACATTAAATTGTCATAGCTCACATTCACTCCTACAATAACTGTAAGTCACAGCACGTTTCTACTCTGAACAGTGGCTGTGACAATGGCATTTTGGGGATCTGCTTCTCAAAGACAGCAGGGACTGACACCACTCCAAACAGCCCTGTCACAGTAAAATGATCTCTCTTTCTGGGGAGGCTGGGAACGACTCCACTGCCTCTTGAAGATGTTACATCCATCCCTGGGATGGGAAAGGATAACTATCATGGGAGGCCATTTCCAAGCATTTCTGGAGAAATAAAGGTATTCATGTGAGAAAGCTCAATTTTGTGGTTCATTCTTTGGCTTCCACTTTCTGATGAAACCCTGGGTGTTCGAGAATTATGTTACTAGAAGTGTGGCTCCTAGCCAGAGCACTCCTAAGGGAGAAGAAGAAGCTGTAGAAGCAACATGGAGGAAGAAAATACAGTTTCATATATTTGTTCTTTTTTTTCTTTTTTTTTTCTTATTAGTGACTTTCCAATCTCCTAGCCTCTCTTTCAATAGATAATTATCTTTGAGAGTTTTTACAGGCATTGTAGCTCTCCTTCCCCTGTCCATATAAGAAAAGATATTAAATCACAATATTTCTGAAAAACCCAAAGTAGAAAGCATAAACAGCCCAGCAAAACAGGCTACTTCTTAAATGACAGTTCAAAGGCACAAAAGTCTTTACAGCAACAGAGACCTAGATACACATGACCGGAAGGGAAAAAGAGAAAAAAATTACTTTAAAACTTCAGCTGTGTTTTCTGTTGTAAAAGGAATGGGTGTAAAAACCCTGTTAGCAAAATTCTGCCAGGCACTGTGGCTGTCAGCATCTTGTGTATGCAAACAGAGAGTTGGGTTGTGTTCAGTATTACAGAAATCCAACTGTTACAGGTCAAAAAGACATGCTTAGTTGACTCAACACAATTTCAGAAACTCATTGCTGTTGCTTTTTCCTTGCAGTAAAACACGGTCTGCCACAGCACCACCTCATTCTTGCATTAAATTATAACATTTGTATCTGGTTAGTGCCAGGTTTCCCACAAAGCCAACAAACTTTGACTGGCCTTCAGGTCTGCCCACTAGTGTGACTGGTTCCTGTGTGGGCATAACAGACAGAAAGAAGCCCCTTCCAAACTTTACAAGATGGGAACATGCTTGACTGAGGGCCTGGCACTGAAAGGCAAGAATAAACCTGTATCCTTGAATCACACCTTCAGACAATCACTAGGTGTATGGCATCTTTGCAAGGAAACACAGTGCCCGTGAGCAGCTCCTGCCTGTCGTCTTCTCTCTCTGTTTTTCTTCCAGACAAGATGATATAGTCCTAGGCGTCTCTTTGTCTGAACTGCACGATGCCCAGTAAAGAAATGTCAGTTGTGAACACTGATATTTAAAACAAACAACCAACAACCTCTGTCTGGTGTGAGTAATTTGCTAGATTTCATCCTAATTGCTCCTGATTATTCCTTGCGTTAGCCAGATGAACTGTAGGTGTACATATTCAGCAAAAGTAAGGCTTTAATACAATATGCCTGAATGACTCCAGTGGGACAAGCTGCAGTGTGATTCCAGTTCACAGACACTAGCAGCACATGCCACTTCTTAAGATGACAGATGAAGGAAACCAAACAAAAAAGAGAATTGGTACCAATTTTGTAAGTGGATTGAAAGGGCAAGTAAATGCAATTTTCTAGTTTTCAAAAATATTTTTTCAGTCATCATTTTCAGGCAGTATGTCATAAAAGTCTGATTACACATGTGTTTTCTACCCATACCTCCTGATACTTTTCACAAGAAACTATCTGAACTGATGAGAAAGGACACAACAGCAATGATTCAAGTTCCCTCCTTTATGCAACATTAAAAAGAAAAGAACAAATAAGTAAGATCTTTTACAAATTACAACCAGGCTATGTCAAGAACCTGGTTATCTGACCTGCTGAAGAAAAAGGGACTGTTATCATTAACAGATAGCCAGGGCTGGGCTTTGCCTTGCATTTAGCTGCTTGGTTGTAAAATTCATCTCTAAGGCCAGCTACAATTCAATCTTTATTGAAAGTGACTAGGAAGAAAAGACTGAATTTTCTTAGACCTTGATTTTCTTAGGTCTCAATCATAGATTACTACTGAATATGTTGCCTTTTCTTTTTTTAATTAGTGGAAAGCACATGAAATAGCAACACAAAAACCTTAGTGCAATTTGGTGTCTTGAAAGGGGGCTAAAAACCTGTATACCGTAAATCTGTATTAAAATTTACTCTCGACCAGTATTTGGGGCCAGTCAATCTGTCTCTTAGCTTACTTCTGCAAATGACAGATTTTAGTAGTCCTCTGGCTCTAATGCAGTAGTAGGCTCTCTAGATGAAAAACATGTAATACACGTTGTTATGATAGCAAAAATACAGTAAACCTGTTCAATTGTCTCATGAGGTAAGGTTGCTAAATGATGCCTTTGGAAATACATGCCTGAGCACCGTCAGCACAACGCTCCTCTGCTTGATCCATCTTGACACAATACAGAGCAGTGCTAAGTACTGAAAACAGTGTGATAATCAACTTCTTCACTTCTTCAAGGAGCTTGGGCAAGAGAAACAGAGAAAAATCTCCGTAGTGATGCTACCACTGCAACTTTGCTATTGAGATCATTGGCTTTCCCAGAAACCACACTGAATCTTATGTGAAAACAAACAGCAGGGAATCCTGAGCGGCTTATAGACAACCCAGGGAATAACCAGGGCAGCATGTTTTTCTTGTTTAAACGTTGCACTGTGCAGTGTTGCAATTGACTGGGTGTTGCAGCAGCAGAAATCAATTGAAAACTCTAACAGACGCATCAGATAGGACTGAAGGGAAGCAGGTGAAAAAGACTGTAGATGACATAGCACTGCTGTCTGAATATGTGATGGGAATGCAAGAAACAACTAGCAGTTCACAACAGTGTCAGTCCATTTTGGCCTCACCAATACTAGAGCAGTATGACCCTGTATGGAGGAGCGAGCCCTTCAGAGAAGGTGACCAGCTGGTCAAGACAGCCACAGCCTCCTACTGCAAAGATCTCCAAATGCAAAAATGCATCCAGGCTTGACTGGAAAAGTGACTGGAAGAAGAAGGGATAATTCTGGCAAAGAGCATGGCTATCACAAATGCCAGTCAATGCTTACAGTGGCCACTACACAATGAGTGGTCAGCATGTCACCTATCTAGGCAAGGCAAAGTGGAGCACCAACAAAGTCAGCAGAGGGAGGCTGTAGCCATGCTGCCCTCTCTGGGCCTGTGCTGTGGAGATGTCCAGGCTGCAACTCTGTTTCTGACATTCTGGGATACCTAATTTTTGTTTAAATTCAAAAAACAACTACCCAAACTAGCTAGTACACAAAGTTGAGTCAAACTTACTTACAGAGGTAGAGTTTCAATTAAATCTTTTTATTTAAGAACTCTGCACTCTTCTGTGCTTTCAGCTGATGGCAAGGAGTGATACACTTTTTCCTACTGTATTTCTTTGCTATTTCTGCTACAGATCTTTCCTGGTCATGCAACACTCCATGACAGAATAGTCTTTAATGTCAGCAAAACAAATTTATAGAAAATACATGGAAAGGAAAATGAGGAAAAATATATATGTAACCTGCATACAAGTTGGGGACACCAAGTAATCATGAGGCAGACACTTTGTTCTCTTCACTGAACTCTTCTAACCCTGGTTTCATTCTTCTAATTTTTGAATTTTATTTTAAGTATCGAAATATGAGAGAACAAAATCTGAAAGCGCCACAGATGAGGGAAATGAGACCCATACAAGATAAGGAGGCAGAGTATTTGGTTCTATTTATCTCACAGTAGGGTTTTAGCTTAGACAAGTCCTTTAAAACTTCTTTGGGCTGTAGTTGCAGCAGTCTTAAAATGACCTAAAGGCACTTTTTATAAAAGGCTTTCAAAGTCTCAGAGAAAAGAAAAGAAGTGCTGAGTATTGTTACTGTTTCTCCTAGCAAAAAGATCTACACCCAAGGCAGGAGAAACACTGAGAAGCACATGTTGACTGAGTAACGTTCCTTAAAACATTGAGCATCCTTCAGGCAAGTAATCCATCTTGAATGTAATATAGGTTTTAGGGAATAAAAGACCAAGATTCCTATTCACTTCAACAGTGTCAGGATTTGACACAGGAGGTATCCCACCTTAGCCTCTGTACGGTTTATTACTCCACCTTCCAAAGCACAATCCTTACTGTCCTTTCTCAACATGACCTCGATGTCTCCATATTCACAGGTTTAATCCAAATATTTTATAACTTGTCACATCTGGCTATCAACAGCTGCTTAAATTGACACACTTGCCTTTTCTGTGTTGTCTGTTCTCATGGAAGACACATTAGCTGTTTCTGGCAAACTGGTACACTTTAGGGCCTGTCTTATCAACTGTTCCACTATGGGCTGCCTATTAAACCAGCAGGAAAACTCAGAGTGAAGATCATGCAGCAGAAAACATTGTGTCCAGCAGTTCCCCTGAGCTGCAGCAAAAGACCCTTCCGAAGGTGATTTTAGGTTTACATGGCATAGGCCCTTGAAGTACACTCAGTATGGAATCAATTCAGGAATTTACAGACATGTATTATCAGCCCTTGTTTATTCAAAATGATGAGAAGAGTTTAATTAATACTACTCATATTAGTCAATTCTTTGCTTTTAAACCTTAACTTTTGTTCATCAGCCAATCAATATGTATTTTAATCTTCCCTTTTCAGACATGGTTTTAACATCTCACAGAACAGAGTAGCAGACTTCACAATCATTAATTGCTATTACCAGTCCTTTCATTTTCTGAACATCAGCAGTTTCTATAAATTCCACTGTCACCCATGTGTAATATTATCCATTCTTATTCACCACTTGTTTCTGAAGTACTCTTTTTCAAAAATGCAAAGAGGTTCTATTAACCAGTAATGAAAAATATTTTTTATACAGTCTCCTTACTGTTATCAGAATTCCTTATTTGACATGGAAAAACAGGTAAGACTAAACTTCAGCTGTATATATACTTCCATATCTATCTGCAAAACCTAAAATATAGATGAGGAAAATACAGCAATTTTCTCTGCTACACATACAATTAAGCCTTTTATTTTAGGTTATAGTCTTAACTTTTTAGCCCAAGGAGTTCTAGGTGACAATTAAGTCTACTAAAATGAAAGTGTTTGAACATGACGTGAAGGTGATTGGGAATAGTCAGCATGGATTTATGAAGGGAAGGTCATGCTTGACCACCCTCATTGCTTTCTACAAGGTGGTGACTAGCTTTGTGGATGAAGGAGGAACAATGGATGGTGTTTACCTTGACTTTAGCAAAGTCTCTGACACTGTTTCCTGTGACATCATCACATATAAGCAGACAAAGTACAAGTTATATAAGTGGACAGTGAAGTGGATTAAAAAGTGGCCGAATAATGAGGTCCAGTGCTGTTCAGCCTCTTCACTAATGGCCTGGAGGATGGGATGGAGTGCATCCTCAGCAGGCTTACAGATGACATAAAACTGTAAAGTATAACTAATAAACCAGAGCATTCTGCTGCCATTCAGAGGGACTTCAACAAGCTAGAGAACTGGGCAGATAGAAAACTCCTGAAGTTCAACATGGAGTAATGAAAGGTCTTGTAACTAGGGAGGAATAACTCCAGTGTCCTGTACAGGTTTAAGGATGGCAGACTAGACTGTATGTACAAAGCAAAATTTTATTTCACATGATAATAATGTAATTGGGCTAAAGGACATAAATAAAAAATGTAATGCACAATGTAAGTGCTATAGCAACTACTTACTAATTTCCATTTACTAAATCTAGAACAATAACTAAATAATATTTTAAAGCTATCTTAATTATTAAATAGGGATTGATGTTACTTACCCTGTCCAATGACTGTAAAGGGTAGTTCCCTTTCCCTCAGCTTCTGAGAAGTAACCATTCGAGGGGTGTCCTCGCTGGAAGGGGGAACGATCAAACACCCCCCATGGTGGAAGGGTATAAAAATACCACCCCATCAAGGATGGGACAGGGCTTTTATAGAATGAAGTGTTTGACTGTTAGTCATTAGTTGCTAAGCCTCACCTCCTTGCCCAGCAAGTCTTCTATCTTAGCAAATTTTTTTTCTCATAAAAACAGCCTCCTTTCATCAGTCTTTTATTTTTCTCTCTGTCTGGGCCTGGCGGGTCCGAAGTGTTTTCCAACAGCAAAGAACAGCTTGACCTTCTAGCATATCTAAAAGTTTTCTTTCACCAGAGAGCAGAGATGGGGGGGCAAGTGTCAAGTCTTTTCCCACACTGAGGCAGAGCATCCTGTTACACCCAGGCACCATGCCACCATGCTGGCCACCCAACTGGAAAGCAGCTTTGCAGAAAAGGATCTGGGGGTTCTGATGGCCAACAAGCTGACCATGAGGCAGCAATGCATTCTCATAGCATAAAAGGCCAACAGTATCCTGGGCAGCTTTAGGCAGAGACTGGTCAGCAGGTCAAGGAAGGAGATCCTTCCACTCTGCTCAGCACTGGTGAGGGCACATCTGAAGTATTGTGTCCAGTTATGGGCTCTCCAGTAGAAAAGAGGCACGGACATACTGGAACAAAGATGATCAAGCTACTGGAGCACCTTCTGTATGAGAAGAGGCTGAGAGAGCTGGGTCTGTTCAACCTGGAGAAAAGCAGGCTTATGGGAATCTTATCCACATGTATAAATACTGGACAGGAAGAAATGCAGACAAGGAAGCCAGACTCTTCTCTGAGGTGCCCTGTGACAGGACCAGAGGCAATAGGCACAAACTGTAACACCAGAGGTTCCCTCTGAACATCAGAAAACACTTTCTTTACTGTGAGGGTGATCAAGCACTGACACAGGTTGCCCAGGGAGGTTGTGGAGTTTCCATCTTTGGAGATATTCAAAACCCAAGTGAACAGAGCCCTGGAAAACCTGCTTTAGCTGACCCTGCTCCAAGCAAGGGGGTCAGGGTAGATGATCTCTGTGAGTCCTTTCCAACCTCAACCATTTTGTGATTCTGTGATTTGCAAGGCAGTGGCTTGCTTGCAGTTATTTGCTGCAACGATTTGTGAACTTGATTACTTTGTTCTGTGACCCATGAGAATGATCACAACACTCATGTGGTGGCATCATGGAACAGATGAAATAATCATCATAAAACAGGAACAGCATCCTCCTGGAAAAACTGGCAGTCCAGCCATGAACAGGTGCACCGTTCACTGGGTTAAAAACTGGTTGGATGACCAGGCCCAGAGAGCGGTGGTGAATGGTGCTACATCCAGTTGGTGTCCAGTGACCAGTGGTGTCCCCCAGGGATCAGTACTGGGCCCAGTTCTATTTAACATCCTTATTGATGACCTGGATGAGGGGATTGAGCCTGCCCTTAGTAAATTTGCAGATGACACCGAACCAGGCGAGGAGTGTTGATCTGCCAGAGGGTAGGAAGAGGCTGCAGAGTGACTTGGACAGACTGGGTCAATGGGCTGAGGCCAATGGTATGAAGATTAACAAAACCAAGTGCAAGGTCCTACACTTTGGCCGCAACAACCCCACGCAGTGCTACAGA
>NW_010164967.1:9569-18084 GCF_000695765.1 Mesitornis unicolor | reverse complement strand
CATTGCAGCATCCCTTTTGCCAAGGAACTGAAGGAAAAGAAAGGAAAAGAACTGTACTTTTCCTTTCTTTTGTGTGGATAATGTATTCTTTTCAATTAAACTAAGACTCAGCATCACTATTTGAATTGTACGTTTTTACATTGAGTACAAAGTCTTTAATGTCTTTCCAATGGAGAGTTATATAAGTGTTAACAGAGCTGTCTGTTAGGCAGCAGTTCCACTGGAGAAGCAGAAAGTGAGTTTAGATGGCGATAAAGTACTTTTTTTTTCTTTATGTCTTCACTGGAGAGTGGAAGCTTCTCTCGGGATCTATTATTTGGGTTATAATCTGAACTACTTGATGTCAGAATACTGATTCTCCAGACTAGAGAGATCAGGCTAGCACTGAAAAATTAAATTCCCCTGGGGAGATTTAACACAATCCCTTTTTCTCCCCTATGTCAGAAAACCCTTTAAAATTATTTTAGTAACACTAGCAACCTAAAGCAGAGAAAAAAGACTAGAAGCCGCTCACTTCGCCCAGATTTTGAATAACAGACCAACATCTCCTTGCAGCACAGTTCATTACTGATGGGTTAAAATGATTTGCTGGATCAGAAATATTTCCCTCCCCGGGAAACGTTGATTGCAGCAGTAGGCTTCCCATTTGCATATCGCACAGCACGGCTCAGCTAGTTGGGTTTGAAGCAATCACACGTTAAAAGGCAATTTGGAGAAAATTACATATAACTTCAGATGTCATTCACAAAGGATGGGGTAGTGGCATCTGTTTCTCATAACCTTTGACACATTACACATGTTTCAGACCCATACTGTTTCTTTAGAAGTAAACCATATAATCTCTGGATTTTTTAAAATTAAACATAGTACATTTAATTTAGGATATTGTTATTCTAAAAAAGACAATGCTGACCTTTTTCGACCTTCTCTGCGGTGTAAGTTATTGTTGGCAAAGTCACTTTTGGTCTCTTTGTCTGATCCAGGAGTGTATTTCATGAATTGCCTTATAATTTTAAGTGGTGACTAGACCTTTGTGTTCTAGATAAGGTCACAAAAACAATTTATCCAAGGCATTTGACAAAGAAAGGAAAAATTGTCCACTTTTCCCATCAAACTTAATTACCATTCACCACATCTAAATGAAGCGCTTGTTGCATATTTACCAGAGAACCAAAAGCCGCTATGAATCAGTTTATTTGTCCATTAACAGAAATCTGGTGCAGGGAAAACAGAGGAAATGGGCTTTATAATTAACCCTCTTAGTACTCTGACAGAAAATTGATAGATCTGAAACTTATGCCATGCGGCAGACTGCTTTTTTCTTTTTTTCTTTATATTTTTTTATGAATGACAGAAAGCTGTAAGGCAAGCCTCCTTCCCCTTTCACAGGAACACACAGGGTCTGGAAGTGGGCTGGAGGGATGACAGGAGGGCAGGGCCAGGCAAGCCCAGAGCCAGGCTCTGCAAGTTTATTCAATTAGGTATTAAATGTTTGGAACAAGGTTTCATTTGCCAACAGCTGTATACAATCATTTGTGGTTTTGAGGTCAGAGTAATTGGCATGTTATGAGCTTTTGCCTCAGCTTTTGACATCTGCCTGGAAACCACACGGGAAGAGGGAAGGCTCTGCGCGGGGCTCAGCCAGGAGCTGGCCCGAGGGAGCGGGAGCTCAGGAGGGTAGAGAGCCATCAGCAAACAAACCTCACCCAGGGCTGCTGGATGCTGGGGCCCACCAGCATTTCTAGCCAGCCCTGGTGAGCTGGAGAAGGAGTCTTCGCTAGACTACATCCTACCAGAGCCAAGATTGCTTCACTTGCACCAATTTATGCTTTTAACTGAACACAACTGTTTTCAGGAAATCAACTGAAGGTTCTTGCTAATTGGAAGCAGGAAGGGAATTTTGTTTTCCATTGTGTCCTTCAGTCCTCAATGATCTAGTAGTCAGAGCTTAGTCGCTACAGCTTGGAAGCTGCCACCAGCTTTTATCCAGCGGTGACACAGCCTCCCTGTCCTCTCTCTGAGTGGCAAGGCATGGCTCTCTCTTTGTGCCATGTTTCCTGGCAGGGCATGCCAGCAACTGTATACACCCTACTCCTTGCATCCTCTCCACCTATTCTGCCTTTTTTTCCACCTTTCACCAATTGCACCACCTCTTTGCTACAGAATGCTCTTTGGGGAAGCAATGTCCATTTGCTCTATATTTGTACAAAGCCCAGCATGGCAAGCTTCACCTAGGTCATGACTCTTTGACATCACTGCAACATAAATATTGCATGCTAATAACACTGTGGTGGAGTCATTCTTCATCATACTATGAGTATCACACAACCCCTTTTACAATCACCTACAGCCATTTGGTTACTGAGTCCTGTTAAAGGGGAGTCAGCCTTGAACAGCTCCTCTGGCTTACACTGTCATAACCAACATCAGGTCCTGTTTTCTTAATTGCTTACACCTAAAGTGATGTTCTGTATCATTTAACGTCCTCCCAGCTGATGTCTAATCGTTAACTAGAGAAGAGGAGAGGTGAGACACACAGTGCTACTCCACATTGGTGTCCTTTAGTTATACTAATAGATTGCTTTTTTCCCTGTGGTGCTCAGAGCTCTTTACAAAGAATGACGAATATTGTTACTGCCATTTAAGGGGTGAAAAAGCCAAAGCGCAATGAGGCAACCTGCCTTGCCCACAGTTATGCAGCAGATGAGTGACAGTCACTGGGACCACATACAAACCCACCAAAAACTGTGTCATATTCACCCCTCTAAGTAAGAAGTCAATGCAGTTACTTAATAATAACAGAAAGCATAATTCATCCCACATACGTCCAGCAATCGATGCCAGTTGTTCTGGCAGGCGTTCATATGCAGTTTGGTTTGGGTGAGCCTGTTCTTAATGTGTACTCAATTGCTTGTTAATGGGATGGAGAGATGCAAATGAAAGTCTTCAGGCTTCAGAATAAGCAAACTTTGCCCCTTGATCACACCACAGTGTGTCCTGCTCTTGACAGTTGTGGTTTTATGGGTGGTCAGGTGGACAACAGATGTTCACCTGCTTAACTACAGTAGCAATAAAACTCCTAAAACAAGCAGTGAACAAAAAGGGACCATCTACTCTGCCTGCTTTGCAATCAGGCAGGAGCCCCTCAGATGTATTTGTCTATATGTCTCATCTGATTTCCTCTCAGAAAATTCAAGCGATGTAGCCTCCACTCTTTTCTTAGGCAAATTATTTCCTTCTGCAGTAAGACCCTGCTCCTCTGATGCCGCTTTCCTCCTCCACGCCACGTGGCTAATTTAACTTTTCCCTTCCTCCCCATGCTTGTCGACGTGGATGCAATACACACTCTGAAACGTCATCATTCCCCCTCACAATTGCACTGTTATGCTTGCTCATCTGGAGTCCATCTGTGGCGTGTTGGTAATGAACTCCTGCTACACCAGAGAGTAGGAGGTTTGAGGACTGAGGAGCAAGGGAATCCCAGCTATTGCATGGGGATGGGTGATCAAACCCTGTTTATTGGGTACATTACTAGGGTAGCTGTGTGAAACTCCACATCATGCACCTTTTGTCTGTCTTTGGTGCTGTTTACAGCGCAGTTGTTTAGCAGTTATGAAGCTCCAGGTATATTTGTAGATGTCTGAAATCACAAATCACCTGAGTGCTCCAATGTTACAGTGATGGAAGATGCCACATGAATACTTGTGAAATGAGTATTAGGATGAAATCCTTGTCCTGTTGGTGCTAATTAAAACTCACACTAGCTTTCACAGACCTAGGTTTTCACTCTTCAAAGCCAAGTTTCACTTGGGAGTGCCCTTCACTGTAGTGCAGACCATCACTAGCAAATCCCAAATGACACTGAAAAAAGCTCAGCAGATAACACAATAACGAAGACTCAGAAGTCAGGAGAGGTGGGAGGTTTTGCCAGCAGCTCCAGAAACATTTATTGAGAAGATAATTGCACAGAAAGACAAGAAAAGCATCATAGCTAGGTTGGAGCTCTCTCGTGGCATGAGTGCAGGGAAGAAGAAATAAGGGTAGCTTTCTAAAAAGCAGAGAGCACAAAAGCAATTGCATCCTCTTGCATCCTAATGCTGTCTGTGCAAGTACTGTTAATGCTTTCCCTTCTGCTCCTCCCATCCTAGGAAAGTCTGTTTAAGAGAAACAGCATGTATGATGGTTGGTTCAGGGAGCTGTGACACTTCAATCTGTTTCTCTTTCTGGCACTGATTTTTTTAGTGACTCTAGGTAAAAACTAAACTGCTTTGAAGCACAGTATTCAAAGTGCCTATGCTGTGGTGAGAATAAACAGGACCGAAGCAAAGATCAATATTGATCTGTGTGGAACTTCTGTGCTTAGTGGCCTCTGAGCAGCCCAGGTAAGGAAAATAAGCTGTAGGACCAACAATTTTCTCCGGAGCTTTCATACTGTGTGTGGGGCTGCTGCTGTCTACACCACCATGGAGCTGGGACCTGCAAAACTATCATTTACAGTGAATTTGTTTAAACAGAGACTGGCTATTATGCTCAAAGCTAGTGTTAGGCAGCACATGGAGATACAAGGGATGTGAGGTAGGATTTATTGGTCACACTTTCTGCTGAAGCATCTGTCTGAAGCTCAGTGAGAGGTTGGTTATCATGAGCCTGAGGGAGGTATGTGTTCGTGCTTGCCAAGCTTTCCACAGCAGAGCTGCTGACCTTGGGTGAGACAGAAAGGGCCACACTAGTCACTGTGTTCATGTGGGGTAAAGATGCTGCTGTGCATAGTGAGACAAAACCCTTGCCTAGAAAAAAAGAGGAGTTTTTCCTCTGTGTATCCCATATGTAGTCTAAGTCTTCTGCTGCTCAAGGGAGAATGCCAAATACATCTCATATCCTCTCGAGGAAGATATTCAGTTAAGTAATGAAAAGTGCCAGGAATGTATCTCCTCTGAAAATCAGTGGGATTTATGCCTTTCTTTCTTATTTTTAGATTTGCAACCCACACATAGTCCTCAGCTGTGCTTCATAGGACTAGCTTCCTTGCAAAATCGCCCCCTGCTTTTCATATTTGCCATCAACGGGTATCAAAATGAGCCTACAACCCAGTGAAGGCAGGTTTTGTGTTTGCCTTCTGCATCTTTGTTTAGTCCTCTGACAGAGCCCTGGAAATAGCCCAGGCTGTGGCCTTTTGCCCAGGGCTGAATGTGTAAGGTCAGTGTGCCAGGATGGAGGTACATTGTTGTGCAGTGACAGAGAGATGGCCAGTTAGGCTGGAGCTGGTTTAAAGAAAAGCTGCCTTCAAAGGTGCTAATCTCACAAGCTTGCTCTTGCCTGTAGAAAGCATCATTGTGACTCATGCCAAAGAGTGGGAGCAGGATCGTACCCATCTTATTCCTGTGAAAATGCCTTTTCTTACATGCTGGGAAGGAAGAAGAGAAGGAGTCACCTCAGCTGCTAGAGCTGAGCCCTTTAATAAGTCACCTGCTGATTTCCTTTAGGATGAGCCAGTTAAGGAGGAAAAGCAGATGAAAGCATTAGTGAGCAAGTGCTGATGGCTTGGCAAAGCCATCCAAGAGCTGATAATTCAATAAGCTCTTTGTGAATTCCTTTGGTTTGGTCTTATTCACTGCTATTCCCCTGTCATTGAGCAGCCTCTGGAAAAGCATGATTAAAATTGAAACCAAACTCCACCAGACAAGCAGGGAGGCATTGCCAGAAATAGGATCCTAGAAGCCATGGCTTTTATAATCTCATCTGCTTCCTTATAAAACCAATGGGATCTGCTCTTTCTCTTCCCTGCATTGTGGAGCTAAAGATGTTTTTTAATGCCCAACAGGACATGCTGGGTATGGCTTGCATAGCAACTCTTCCTCATCCATCCTAATCCTCCTTGCTTTCCCTTGCATTAGTTTGCACTCTTCTAACTGCTTGTAAACCAGAATTCTGGCAGCAGGCATATGAAATCTCAAATGGGTTATGAGTTTCATGAGTGAAAATACAGAGGTCTCCTTGCAGACCTCGGGTCCAGTAAGATGGCAGGCTGAGTTATGGAGAGGTTCAACCTATGGGCTGTAATTTATTTTTAAGTTGATAAATCTTTATATTGAATTATATGCTGGCATCACCACTGTTGTTAAAATCTAGCACGCAAGAGTTCTCTGATTATCCACTGCATCTCACAATACAGGGATGAGAGTATCCAATGAAAGGATTTGTACCAGGATGTGAACTAAAAGAGGTGCTTCTTTTGCACAACACTTAGTTTAAACTGTGTAACTCATGAAGCTGCAAAGGCAAATATTTAAGAAGTCCCAGCAAAAGAGATCAGCTGAACGCGGGAAGGATGGGCCCATGAGCAGTGATTAAAGAGGACAGTACAGATGGCTGAGAGAGCTGGGGTTGTTCAGCCTGGAGAAGAGACTGCATCAGGGAGTGGCCTGGCCTTTCAATACTTAAGAGGGGCTTATAAGAAAGATGATAGGGACTGTAGTGGCAGGACAAGAGGTAATGGTTTTAAACTAAAAGAGGGTAGATTCAGACTAGATATAAGGAAGAAATTTTCTGAGATTAGGGTGGTGAAACACTGGAACAGGGGAGGGGTTGGACTAGATGGCCTTTAAAGGTCCTTTCCAACACAAACCATCCTATGATTCAGTGACTCTAAGGAAGAGTCAACACATAGAGAGCCCTGAGCAGCCTGGAAGGTTGGGCCAACAAGGGGAGCATGACGAAGAGGAACTTTGCTAAAAATGTGCATGACCGGTCCAGAACCTGCTCTCCATAGGCCAGATGATGCCCAGAGGCAGGGACTCAACCCAGACTTTCAGAGATGCTGTCAGGCCAAGGGGAGGAACCTTCTTCTTTTGTCTTGTTTCTTCTGTTTTTCTAGGTACCTGCTACTGCCCATTGGCAGAAATGGCACTGGCGGGGTATATCCAACCTGAAACTGTGCATCGGTTTTTGCATTCTTAAGATACTTTTGCTGTAAAACCCCATTTTTCTTTCCAAGGAGGGTGACTATAATTTCAAACTTCAGATCAGAGGCCTTTTGACATGGCCATGCACCCATTAAGATAAGCTATAATCTTCAGATGAGTTGTTAGCTGCTGCCCAGGAAAAAAAAAGAATCAACAAAAAGCATCTGGGAATAAGAAGGAAGCAAAAGATGCATGTCCTGAACATCACTGCTTCCATCAATAAAGCTGTCTCTTGTATGTGTGCGTGCCTGTATACCACGTATCGCTGAGCTAGAGCTGAGTGCTTAGCAGATAGCATTACCTGCAAAACCACTGCCCCCAGAGAACCATCTCCAATCAATCTAAAATGATTGTGGGTTCACTCAAGTGCCTCATGACTTCCATCCACCTGAGACAGCGGCTCTCTCTTTAATGGCAATAACAGCGTGTGAGCAGGGAAAGGAGGCAGCCGAGCGGAAGGAGGGCTGGTATGAGTGGATCAGCTCTGTGTACACCTCATGGAAAAAGCCCTTCACAGAGTGATCTTCAGGCCATGGTAGGACGGGCCCTCAGCTGGCAGCACCACCTTTGCTCCTTTGATGTCAAGGGATCCACTTTGAGTTATGTGAGCTGAAGGTTCAGCCTTCTGTTACACTGCTTTTGTTAATAAAATAGCTGGCAGGGTAGGTAGCATCCCAGGCTCTCAGCACTCTTCGTTTCAAGGTCTTTGTCCTCACCAGGGCGGTGAACTGGAACAGTGACTGCCTGGGTTTGTTTCTGGGCCAAATAAAAGCTTGCTCTGCAGCGTGCTTCAGGGGATGCCGCTGAGGCTCGCAGACTTTTATCTCACAACCTACCTGTTCTGTCGGCTCTGCCTGCAGAGCTTGTGTGACTCTTTGTGTTTGTTCTCAAAACAAGCATGGCAATACATTCTTTGGGGATTTTTCTTTTCTTTTCTTTTCTTTTCTTTTCTTTTCTTTTCTTTTCTTTTCTTTTCTTTTCTTTTCTTTTCTTTTCTTTTCTTTTCTTTTCTTTTCTTTTCAGAAAACTGGAGCAGAAGAAGTCTGTGCTAACAAGCCACTGTGAGCACCCTTGGCTGAGAGAAGCCAACAACAACAGGGGCACCACCTTCAGACTTCCTCACAGCTCTGCAGCAAAGACTGGTGAGCAAAACAGCAAACCCCAGATGGAAAGAGCCACAGTTGGGATCTGCTTTATTAAAAAAATGCTGCTCTTAGGTCCTGCAGGCGCTAGTCATGGTGAAGTTGGGGTCCTGAATGTGAGCTTTGCCCAGCTGTATCATGGCCTCACTTCATTAAACCTAACACCGTTCTTCTGCAGGCTGCTGAAGTTTCTGTCTGGCACAGGATGTGGCTGCTGTGTGAGGCTGGGGGTGGAAGGGCATCTGGGCTTCTGACCACCTCCCTTCCCTCTCTTGGGTTGCATGGAGCCTACCAGAGTGAAGGGATAGCCCTGCATGTCCCAAACACGCAGGTAGAAACCCCCTGCCACGGGAATGGGGGCAGTCAAACAGGGGCCCCGTGGTGGCTTTGTGAGTCCCTGCTCTGAGGATG
>NW_010164967.1:0-9538 GCF_000695765.1 Mesitornis unicolor | reverse complement strand
CTCGGCAGGAACGAGGGTTCTGGATGCCCAGCTGCTAGCAGCTGTACCCTGTGGTTTGCCTCATACATCCTATGCTGTGTGATTTCTCTCTGTGCTCTCCATTTGTCCTCTAACCTCTTTGAACTGCCTTTTTTAATGTCTAAACAGCACTCAGAGTGGGACTTTCACAGGATTACCATCCAAATTATAATTATACCCAGACAAGATATTAAGGTTGAAAAGCCAAGTACTCATAAGTTAGGAAACATTCAAATTAATATTGCATCTGTACTTTAACACAGAAAGAACACAGCCTTCCCTTAGCGCCTGTCACTGTTTCTGCATAGCCTATGTGCTGTGAGTGGGAGAACTAAGGGGCACATATTTCAGGGCCGTCGGTAACCCCCCACTGCTCCCACAGGGACTTAAACACAGGTGGCACCGCACACTCCCATGGCAAAACAGTCTCACAGGGCTGGCCAAATGCACTGGAGGTATCAGCTCTTGTCATGACTGTGCCCTCCCGCCTGCCCTGCAGCCGTGGGAACATGGCATGGGATGGCCACCGGGCCAATGGGGCAGAGAAGCTGATGGATGGAAAATATCTCAGCCGGAGCTAATGATTATTTCTAGCCCAGATCACTTCCTAGCATGGCTGTGCCAAGCCTGGAGGAGTGGTAAAATGGTGAGGATGAGAGTGAAGACTAAGGAAGAAGAAGGGCTTATGTTGGTTTTGCTCCAAATGAAACACTCTTCCAACTTACGCAAGCAGCAATGCTTGCGTGACACCCTCTTGGAACCTTTTTTAGCCTTCACAACTCCTTTGCCAGTGCTTCTTTTCTCATGTTACTTAACATGTTAAGCAAGGATGGACGCAGGAGGAGATCTAGTGAAGAGAAGTCACAGTGCTGAGTGGCTGAGTACTGCCCTGGGTAATGGAGTCCTTCCTGCTCAGCACCTCGGAGATGTTAAACACGGCACTCCAGCCAAACATTTCACAGAGAGTCGCTGCTTTGCTTCCTCATTTTTTGAGTGCTTTGAGGTCCTTGCTCCAAACCGCAAGAGCACCTGGACTTCTAGAAGAAAATGTCATCAGATTTTGTCAACACAGCCATTAGTCTCTAGTCTCCTCAGGTATGGGTAACCTGCTTCACCAAAAATTCAGTCTGGGGCAACCCCCAGGAATGTAAACTTTCAGCCCACAAGGTGAAGTGTTGGCAACACTGATAAATCCCTCAAATTAGGCTCCTGGAATGGGAAGCATTTGACAAGCTTCTAAGAGGCGAAACCAACCCACAACACTCAAGAATAGAGCTTGTCTTTATAAATAATAAAAAGGAGCAGCTGCTATCTAAAAATGCCAGAGCATGATGCAAAAATGTCCTCCAGGGTATTTGTATTATAGGAATTGGCATATAGCTGGAGTGAGTGCACAGAACGCCCATTTGAGGCTATTTAGATATTACCTATTGCTATAATGTGAATGTGGCTGGGCTTCCATGGGCAGGGTGGAAGGCTGAGTCCCTCCAGAACTCATCCTTCCAGGGAGAGAGGTGCAGAAGTGCACTAGCTGAGGCACATTATCCCATTTTCAGAAGTGATTCAGGCATCTATGTCCTCACAGCTTAGACTAAAAATCTAGGTGACCAGGCTTCTACATCACTGCTGCGAGTCTAGTTCTACTTCAGCTTTTAGTTCAAACGATTAAAGTGATGCAAGTAAAAATGCTGAATCCAACTTCATTCTAAAATTTGGTAAAAGTTTATCTCTGGATACCAGTGTGTGTTAAAGGTGATGACCTTAGTACCCAGCACCTGCAAAAAGCAGGCTGTCAATTTTTGTGCTTCACTTCATTCCTGTGGCTGAGGATGTTTGCCCTGCACGTCCCTTTCTGCAGCTGTCAGCAACAATGAAAGGGAATTACTCCTTCCTTTAAGCATCTGTGAGGGGATTGGAGGGAAGAGAAAAAACACAGATCACATCAGCTGTAACCAGTGAAATCCACTTTTCTTCCTCAGCCCTCCTGCCACCAGGGTTAAAAAGCCTTGTCTTCAGGTGAGGATCTTCTCCTGCTTTGGTCAGCCAGCCTGGCAGAGAGACAGCTTTGCAGATGAATGTGCTGGGGACCTACAGTAAGGGTCTCCCCTGTTGGTGGCAGACTTGACATTTTGGGGTGCTGCTTTCTACCAGCTTGGAACTTGATTGAAGTTGACCTTGATGTATTGAGTTTTCTGTCAGGGTTTTTTGGTTGTGTCTTTGGTAACGGGGGAAGGGCTATGAAGATGGCCCTTTAAGAAGCTACCTGAAAAGCTCCCCCTTTTCCTTTGTCAGACCCACCTCTGACCAGGGCCAAACCAATCAGCACCCAAAAGATGTTGGTAACAAATTAGAATTGTTTTGTTTTTATTCCTAATGATGAGTCTGTCTTTTGCCTGTGACCTTTTTAAGTGGTGAGAAGCCCTCCCAGTCCTTATTTTAACTAGCCCTTTTTGGGGCATCATGGTGCTCAGTTATGCACTGGGCCTAAACCACAACACTTGACTACATGAATAGCTCTTGCTATTGCCTTTTACACACTTTCTTTTTACTGTTGCCTGTCTTTTCTTCCTTTCCTTCTTGCCTTTGCTCTTCCTTCCACATCAGAGTCACCACATCCTTGAGGTGGGAGGAAAGAAATTAAAAGAAAACATTCAGTACCTCAAGTGTTTTTACACCACCAGCAATCAGTAGAAGCCTGAAGAGGTCATCCCTGGAAATAATCCAGCTGGTGAACTTCTTATGGATGTCATCTTTCCAAGAGCAGCAGCATTTCCTCATGGTGTGGGTGTACTTATTTATTATGCCATTAAAGCTGTTTTCTTTTGGGCAGTCTTTAAAGATCTTCCCTGGGGACTCACCAGGCTGGGCAGCAAGCCAAGTGGAACCCCCTAAAGTTAAGTGCTCAGCTCTGTTGGACATAAACCACTTAATATGTCAAAGACAACGCAAGTGGTACAGATCCAATTTGTTTCCAGTAAGAAAGAAATAATGGGCAAGTAACACCCTGAGCCCATCACAACAGACAAAAAATGTCATGGTGACTCCCCCTGCTTCAGGCAAGAACAGTCTGGTGCTGTATGTTCATAACTAGAAGTTGTGATTACAGACCCTGCACTCTGCTTGCCATGGCTCCAGAGAAGCTATGCTATGCTATGCTCTATCACTCTAATGTGCTTTTACTGCTTCTAAGTCTCATCATCACTGCAAACCTCCCCCCCACCCTGCTCACCGTGCTCGTAGTTTGCATTTCTTAGATGCAGTTGTCCATGGGATACCACTGTTCATAATTCACTGTTCCTAGGCCAGGTGATAGCAAAGTCACATCTGGCAGGGGTTCTTCCTCTTCCGAGATACTCATCCAGCTTTCATAGAGAATTGCCACCATGAGTTTTAAAATTTGCTTTCTGCAGACCTTCAGCTGGGTTAAGCTCAGTTGCTGGCAGGTTAGCAGAGTTCAACACACACGTCAGCTGCAAAGCCTGTTGAGGGACAGGAGGAGACTCCCTGGATTCCAGCATGTCACAGTCTAAGGGAGGGAGGTCAGCAGATTGTGCACCCTTGCTTTCCCTGCAATGCGGTGAGAAACAACACTGAGCACCAGGATGATGTGTTTTACCCCCAGCTGAAGCCAAGTGGGATCCCACAGTCCAAAGTGCAAAGGATCTTTCTCTTACCCTTCCTACAGGTTTGCTCTGCTTTGTCCTGGTTTAGGTTTAATGTCTGGTCCAGTTTTTGGTGTAATCTGCTTTGGTGTCTTCAGTGAGCTACAGTCCTGAAGGGCTGCCAGCTTGCCAGGAGCATTATTGCTGCCTTTCAGACAGCAATGGAGTTACTCCAGATTTGGGCTGGTGGAGGACAGATCAGGTTCTGATGCCTCCAGAGAAAAGTGGATGGAGAATGGATTGTGAGCAGCCCTGAGGAGAAGGACTTGGGGGTGTCAGTCGATGAAAAGATCAACATGAGCTGACAATGTGTGCTTGCAGCCCAGAAAGCCAACCACATCCTGGGCTGTATCAAAAGTGTGGCCAGCAGGGCGAGGGAGGTGATTCTGACCCTCTTCTCCACTCTGGTGAGACTTCACCTGGAGTACTGCATCCAACTCTGGGGCCCTCAGCATAAGAAGGACATGGAGCTGTTGGAGTGAGTCCAGAGGAGGGCCACAAAAATGATCAGAGGGCTGGAGCACCTCTCCTATGAGGACCTGCTGAGACAGTTGAGGTTATTCAGCCTGGAGAAGAGAAGGCTCCGGGGGACCAAACAGCAGCCTTCCAGTACCTGAAAAGGGCCTACAATAAAGCTGGAGAGGGGCTTTTCACAAAGGCATGTACTGATAGGAGGGGTAATAGTTTCAAGCTAGACATTAGAAAGAAATTCTTTACTCTGAAAGCAGTAAGACACTGGCAAAGGTTGCCCAGGGAAGTTGTGGATGCCCCCTTCCTGAAAGTATTCAGGACCAGGTAGATGAGGCTTTGAGCAATCTGGTCTAGTGGGCCACACAGATGTGACCATATCTGTGTCCAGTCAGTTCTACTGGTGCTTCTAGATCAGATTTTAAAAAAAGGTCCAAAAGGGCTGAACTGGCCCAGATCTGATCTGCACCCAGAGCATTTTGTGAGTATAGAAATGGCAAGCGTGGGATGACAGCGACCCTGCACTGCTATCGGCATGCACTCTTTGGGCATCCCCACTCAGGTGTGCCATCTTGGTAGCAATGCAGCCTGTGACAAATGAGTATTTCTGCAGTGTAAGCCTCCTGCCTCCCCCATTTTTGTCTAGTAACAGAAAAACAGAAATGGGGGACAAGAGCTGGGAAAGTCATCCTGATGGTGGTGTGAGAATGCCCTCAGTGATGGCAAGGAAGGGTGTCTGACGACAGCACTTGCCTGTGCACTGCACCACCATCCTGTCCAAGGGCGTTTTGCAAACTGAGATGGATCAGCAGAGCCTTGGGGAAGGGATATCCGACTGCAGCCAGATCGTGTGCTTTTGCCATGCTAAGGCCTTTGGTGCAGATACGCTGGTCTAGGCACATGAGGGAAACTTTGCATCAGTTCAAGGTGTGATAGAAAACTGAAATGTCTATCAGCCTTGCAGTCAGCTTCTTCTGCTTATCTGAAGGAGACTTCAGCCTCAGTCTTGTGTCACTCTAGAAAGAACACTGAAATTGCTCCTGCTTTATAGCTTAGCACAGGAAGCTGGATGGAGCCTACTGCCAGATAGTTTCAGTGGCAAACTGTAGTTGGTTTCCTTGTAACTTGAACATTAAGAAATGCTGATAATAGTAAATATTGGAGTGTTAAAATAGAAACAATATTCTATCTGCACATAACACCTCCTGTGCAATTGATACTGGCACGGTACTGCAACACCTTTTTTAATCCCTGTCCTATGATCAAGACAAGACGCGTGCACTGATTTTAAAAAAGAAAAAGCCTATCTGAGTGTTGAAGGCAGGTATACAAAATAAATGTTAGATAAGAGAAACAAAAAGGGGATGAATACAAGCATGAATTAGGAGTTAAGAAAAATAATTATAAAAGACAAAAAAATATTATCCTGTGTTCACAGCAGAACTGAAGGGCATGAAAGAGGAGTGGTTTACATTAGGTGAAAAATACACTAACATTTTCTAAGCTGTAATTAGCACTAACACTCTGGAAACATAGGTATGGTAAATAGTATTTTCATGATACTAGGAGTGACAGGGAGAATGACTGTAAAATCATAGAATCATAGAATGGCCCAGCAACAAGAAAATGTTAACATATATCTACTGAAAATATAGTTATTTTTGAACCAGTAGATAGGGACTACTTGCACCCAAGAGTCTGTTGTGGCAATGCTATGTCCTATGGATCTTTATGAGGATGCTTTCAGAGGACTAGGAGAAAATTAGTATTCTATTAGACTTGCATAAGGATACACTGGACAGGTAGGACAACATTTCAGCTCATCACAATGGGTAGCAAAAGCTGGCTGGGATAGGAAATGCTTAGCAAAGAATTGAAGAGGAGTAGTGTTATGATTTAGTAGCAGCTCTAATGAAAGGGACCTCAGGGCTGCATTGGATGCCAACCCGCTCAAGAGCCGATTGTGTACTGTCATTGCACTGGGCTGCATTTGGAAATGCACCATCAGTCGCCGAAGAGGGGTTATTATTTCCTTGTCTCCAGCACTGGCAAGGTCAGGCATTGAATACTGCATCCCATTTAGGGTGTCCCAGTTCCACAGGGATGTGAAGAAACTGGAGCAAGTCCAGCGGAGGGGCATGGAGACCATCAGGGTCTGAGGGAACATGCCCTGTAAGGAGACCCTAGGGGGCTGGGTTTGCTTGTAGGGGCTAATCTATAGCTGCCTATAACTATCTAAAGGATGCTTACAAAGGTAGTACTGCGAGATGACATAGTAAGGAGCAATGGACACAAAATATGGATTGGGAGGGCCTAGGGCTGAACAGTAGGAAAAACCTCTTCAGTGGAAGAGGGTAGGGAAGCCCTGGAAGAGGTGCCCAGGGAAGCTGATGAATCGTTGACCTCAGAGGCCTTCAAGCCTTGGTGACAAACCCATGCCTGCCTGACCTGGCATTGATGAAGTCTGTCTTTGAGCAGGAGGCCAGACGACATGATCTGCCAACATTTCCTATGATTTTTATGAATTAAGGTAAAGAAGTTTACTAAACTAAATCAGACATCTTTATTCAATGGGATTGCTGATGTGACAGGTAAAGGCAGCAGCCTAATTTATTACAGTATACTTCAACACCTGTGCAGCTTCCCACTTGATGATATACAACATTTTGGTTAAAAAATGTGAGCAGTGAAGAAAATCAATGTGACACTGACTGACTGACTTGGAAGCTGTGTAAATGAGAGATCTTGAAATGAAATAGTGTATGAGAAGTGCAAGCGTGCACAGCATTACAAAGTGATGTGCTTCTGGCAAGTTTCCTTGCAAAGAGTGGCAGGGGGTTTATTTAATATTTCTGCGAATAAGCTGCCAGATACACTGGCAAAGCCTGCAGATGATCAAAAGATAGCAATAAGCATTAAATTAGGTGTGTCAGTGGTCTGAAGTGATTTGATTCCCTGAGAACGCAACCTCAGCAAACAAGACATGGGTTTTACAGTGGGATTGGAGAGTGCAGGCACATGGGAAGATCAGGTCCTTTCCGAAACTGCAGGAAGGCAGGAGGTCCACCTGTGTGGTCAGCAGAAAGGCAGGTCTGAGTGTCATGCCACAGCTGGCGGAGGTCAGCACTGCCCTGGGATGCAGACCAGGACACTACCAAGTGAGAGGGAATCACCGCCACAGTCACTGTGGGAGCACCATGCCCGCCCCTGGGGTCTGTGAATCAGGAAGGATGCTGAAAAACTGGGGAGAATTCAGTGAAAAGGGAATGGAAATTACTGGGCTGTTACATTCAGCCTCTGCTTTAGTATTGGCAAGACTAGAGCCCGAAAAAGTCAAATGCAGAGTTAACGGTAAGAAAGGCCCAAGCAACAGAGTATGAAAATCCTTTAATAACTTAGAGCTGACAGGAGATGAAAAAAAGTCAACAAAACCTTCTCATTTCACCCCTTCCCTCAACACTTCTGCAGCTGTCAATTGTTCTGCTTGAGGAAAACCTGAGTAAGACTTCTATTTCCAGCCATTTACTATGGTTTTATACATACAGTACAGAAATTCATTAGTTTATAGAGCAGGGAAATGCTTTCCAAAAACTGCAGTTTTTAAAAGAAATTAAAGTAAATATTAAAAACTAATCCTTGTAGCTTTTCCTGTGCCCACTTCTTTTGGAAAAAAAAAAGCCAAAGCATTTTATTTCAAAATAAAGAAATCAATAATTGCATACAGGCATTTCCCACACACCACCTTTCTACCCAGAAAGAGTATAAATGACTGAATTAAGCGTGCTTTCCAAAGAAAGAGAGATTTTAGTAGGACCATTAATAGACATTTAATTTTAACAAGTGCCACTATAAACATTTCTCCAAAATTCACCAGGGAACCAGAATTTTATCACTTTAGGAGTGCCGCACAGCTCTGTGATACACTATGATGCCAGATAATGATCTAATAGACCTCACTGACAACAAGCTGGCACCTTGCCACAGTTACTCAAAAAAACCCCTACAACTGGGAGCACGAGAAAACCTTCAAATACTACCTCCTGATTTCCCAACTAATAGAACAGCATGGACAAATGCGGTTGCAGTGGTCTCATACAAATAAGGCACGAGGTGAAGTGCCTAAGCCTGGGCATTAGTGCTGATGGTTCATTTTCTTCATTTCAATCACCCAGGAATGTAACTGGGAAGTCGCTTCATTGTTCAGCCTTCAAAATGAAGGAAGGTTCACTTCAAAATAAAACAAAATCATGTATTTTGAAATGGACTGTTTTAATGCTGCTTTTTGGTTGACTTTGATTATTAATATTTACTATTTGTAAACATATAAACAAACATCTGAAGGAATGTTTTAGGTAATAACAGTTTTTTTCTTGAAAATATTTAAAATATTATTTCTGTGAAATTCTGCATAAAGAGGGAATGTTTATTTTGAGACATTTCATCTACTTCATTAAAGTCATCTCTGTCAAAGTAGATTAACAGAGGAAGAACACTATTAACTGAATTTGTCATCATTTTACCCTTGCTCTGAGATCTGTAAGGCTCTGCAAGACTTGCTTGTCTTCATTTCCAGGGCTTTGCATGGAAATTTCCCTTACTTTGAAAGTGGGTCATATTGGTAGCAACATTGTTAGTTGTCACTTAGAGCTGCAGATTCAAACCAAACCATCGAAGAAGAATTTTTGCTTGAAAGTTCTCAGGAAGAAAAGAAAAAAAAAAAAAAAGACTTAGCCTTACTTTGTTACAAAGCCACACTGCCAATTTTTCAGGTTTTGGATGCAAAACCATAGCTTTGCTGATTTTTTCCTGGAAAATTAGTCTAACCTCGGTCAGATCAGTGAATATGGGCATGCAAGAGGAGACCAAGGAAGTGCTGAGTTGGTTTTGTTTCCAGGACCAATCTCTCCCAGGTTCTGGCTTCAGGTTGGTCATCCTTTTAGACGATTGACCCAGCTCCTTGTACATGTATCATAAAGTGATAATGGCTCATGAACTTCTTGTTTGGGCTAACTTCTTGATTTGGGGCAAATTAACAAGGCATAAATTAAATAAATCCTTCTGTAGCAGTTGTCACTTATGCTGTCCACAGCTAGACAGAGCGAATATCCTTTCACATCCACTGCTGAAAATGGTGTTGATTGTGAAGATGGTTAGGAAAGGCCGAAGCCCAATACTGAGGTACCTGCTATGGCACTGTCTGGGCAGTTGTAATGGTCTCTCCCTTCCACTCTCGCACACACCCGTGGTGCTTCACAAACTCACCCCAGAGGCAGAATTTTCCACTTTGCCAGCTGTGCACTAAAATTCCCATCTCTTCAGAAGGAGCCATCCATTGTCTCATGCTCTCCCAGAATGGCCCAATAACACAGAATCACAGAATATTAGGAGTT
>NW_010164966.1:4935-5187 GCF_000695765.1 Mesitornis unicolor | reverse complement strand
CTCCTGGCATCCCCTGACTCCAGCAGCTGGGGATTCAGGGCTCCAGCATCACCCCAGGACTGGCATCCCTTGAATGAGTGGGGAGGGGGCTTTGCAAGGGAGGGGGTGGAAAAGCCCTGGACCTGTCCATTGTCCCCCAATCCCACCCTCCCCTGCGGAAGGGGTTAAGCCCAGGACGGGCCCTGAGCCAAGCCGGTGTCACCCTGACACCATGGGTTGCCACACAAACTCACGCTGGTGAGACGCTGGTAC
>NW_010164966.1:4586-4824 GCF_000695765.1 Mesitornis unicolor | reverse complement strand
CCCGGCAACTCATCTCACCCTCGGGGCTGGCACCCCTTGAGACCCCCCAGCAGGGGGGGACCCACAGGTGGGGCGGCTGACCCCAAGCACCCACATACCCCCTCCCAGGTCTGGCTCCAGCGATCCCTACTGTGTGGTCAAGGTGGACAACGAAATGGTGGCCAGGTAAGGGGGGGACACTGTGCCACCTTGGGGAGGGGACAGAGGGGATGGGTGCTGTCCCTGGGGGGGCAGCCAT
>NW_010164966.1:3841-4221 GCF_000695765.1 Mesitornis unicolor | reverse complement strand
GTGGACCCTGATCAGGAGGTGCAGGGCGAGATCCACCTGGAGCTGCGGGTCCCTGAGCAGGGCCATCCGCGGGTGCTGCGCTGTCACCTCATCGAGGCCAGGTACCGGGGGGAGCGGGTGGCAGGTCATGACCCTGGGTCTGATTTTCAGCTTAGGGGGGTCTGAGTGATGGGGACAGCAGTGGCACAGGGGTCATCCTCTTCTCTTAGCACCAAGAAGGGCCCTCATGTGCTGCTTGGGAACATAGATGATGCAAACACATGTGTCACGATGCTGTGGGGTCTCAGCAGGGAAGGAGCTGCCTTGGAAACTGCCAGTCCCGCTCAGGGATAGGGACAAGGGGACAAGGGGCAGGGCTGAGTGGCCCAGAGGGCCACAGG
>NW_010164966.1:647-3729 GCF_000695765.1 Mesitornis unicolor | reverse complement strand
GGTGCGTGTGTGCGTGCACGCATGTGGCGCGTCTCTGCATGTGTGCGTGTGTGCCCACACACGCGCCCGCCAGACGTCAGGCTGCAGAGGCAGCATCCCACTGCCATGGCAACCAAAGCAGGTACCAAGGCAACGGGATGGTCATAGGGACACCCAGGGGCCCTGGGGAATGGGGAACGGGGACCCACCGTCACCAGCATCCCCCTGGCATCTGCCCCACAGGTGTCAGGGCATGGGGTGGGGCGCAGGGGTGCAGGGACGGTGCTGGAGGTGCCCCCTGCACCCCTGCTGACTCCCACCTCCCCGCAGAGACCTGGCCCCCCGGGACCCCTCGGGCACCTCGGACCCCTTTGCCCGGGTGTCGTGCTGTGGGCGCACTGTGGAGACAGCCGTGAGTGGGGGTGCTGGGATGTGGAGGTGCAGGCACCTGGTCCCCCATGGCCACCGGTCCCTGTCCCCAGCAGGTGATTAAGAAAACCCGCTTCCCGTACTGGGACGAGGTACTGGAGTTGGAGCTGCCTGAGGGCGAGCTGGGGGCAGCTGTGCTGAGCGTGGAGGTGTGGGACTGGGACATCGTGGGCAAGAACGACTTCTTGGGATGGGTGAGGACCTCAGGGCATGCTGGCATGGGGACATTGCTGCAGGGGGCTGGGGTGACCACGAGTGGGGACCCCCCAGTATTCAGCCCTTGCCTTGCTCCTCCAGGTTGAGTTCCCCCTGGACACCATCGGCACAGACCCCACCAAGGGCTGGTTCCAGCTCCTGCCCTTCCCCAGCATCCCTGAGGATCGCGGGTGAGTGCACGCTGCAGGAGGTGGAGTGATGGATGACAGGGGGTGCAGGACCCATCCAAGCCCCTTCTGTGTCCTTGCAGGAGACAGCTGGGTGCCCTGCGGCTGGTGGTGCGGCTGGTGGAGGACAGGGTGCTGCCCCTCCCCTACTACCAGCCCCTCATTCAGCTCCTCGCCAAGCCCATCCTCTGCCCAGACCAGGTGAGTGCTGCAGGGTGGGGGGACCCTGGGGATGCAGGAACCTCGCCGTGCCCACCCTGCCGTCCCCGCAGGCCCCCGCCGTCACAGCCCTGGCTGTCCTGGAGGAGGTTACCTCGGGGGAGAGCCGTCAGGACGTGGCCACCAAGCTGGTGAAGGTCTTCTTGGGGCAGGGGCTGGCCGTGCCCCTCCTGGACTACCTCACCACTCGCGAGCTGGCCAGGACCAGTAAGTGTCAGGGCTGGGTTGCCAATATCCCTCCAGGTCGCCATGGGAGAAAAGTGGGGCCACCAAAGGGGAGGCAAGAAAGGCATGTCCCCTGGGGTGGGGACCGCTGGGGCATCGCCCCGTGCCTGCCTGGCCACGGCCTCCGCACTCTTCCAGCGGACCCCAACACCCTCTTCCGCTCCAACTCGCTGGCCTCCAAGGCTGTGGAGCAGTTCATGAAGGTGAGCATGGGAGGGGACACCAGCGCCGTCCCTGCTGTGCCCTGGTGCAATGGCACAATGGGTGTCTGGGAATAGTTTGGGGACGACGACGGTGACGTCCTGTTCCTTGCAGGTGGTGGGGCTGCCCTACCTGCACGAGGTCCTGAAGCCGGTGGTGAACCGCATCTTCGAGGAGAAGAAGTACGTGGAGCTGGACCCCAGCAAGATGGAGCTGAGCCGCAGCAGGCGAGTGTGTGGGGACAGCTGGGAGGGACACGGCGCCTGGCACGTCCCACTCTATCTCCATCCCGGTGTACCGAGTGGGTCACCTTGATGGCTTTTGGCCAACTCGGGGTGGCCCTTTCTTGTGCATCAGGTGCCCCCTAATGCGGCAGTGTCCCCGCAGGAGGATCTCGTTCAAGGGGTCCCTGTCGGAAGCGCGGGTGCGGGAGAGCAGCCTGGAGCTGCTGCAGGGCTACCTGGGGGACATCGTCAATGCCATCGTGGGCTCGGTGGAGAAGTGTCCCCACCTCATGCGGGTGGCCTTCAAGCAGCTCCGCAGGCGGGTGGAGGAGCGCTTCCACTCAGCACAGCATAAGGTGAGACAAGAGGTGGGGCTGGGGGTCCACACACGCCGGGGTCACCGCCCCGAGCCCTGAGCTGTCTCCGACCCCATCCCTGGCCAGGAGGTACGGTACTTTGCTATCAGTGGGTTCCTCTTCCTCCGCTTCTTCGCCCCCGCCGTCCTCACTCCAAAGCTCTTCAGCCTCCGGGAGCAGCATGCAGACCCCCGCACCGGCCGCACGCTCCTGCTGCTCGCCAAGGTGTGGGGAGCCCAGGGGGGGACAGGGACACAGGGGCAGTGGGGATGCTGGGAGAGATGGAGACCTGGGGAAAAAGATGGGGACCTTGGGGAGTAATAGAGATCTTGGAGAGGGACAAGGACCTCAGGGAGGGATGGGGACCCCTGGGCAGGAATGGGGACACTGAGAGAGATAGGGACCTGGGCGGGGAAGATGGGAACACTAGGGAGAGATGGGGACCCCAGGGAGGGACAGAGACCCTGGGGAAGGGCAGGGACGCTGGGGAGGGGTGGGGACCCTGGGGTGGTACAGGGCTCTCAAGAGGGGTTGGGACTCCAGAGAGGGACCCCAGAAAGCACAGAGACCTCAGGAAGGGATGGGGACACTGGGAACAGATGGAGATCCATAAGGGATGGGGATGCCAGGGAAGAATGGGGACCCCAGAAAGGCAGAGAGACCCTGGGGAGGGATGGGGACCCAGCAGAGGAATGAGAATCCTGAGGAGGGACATGGAATGATGGGTCCCCAAGGAGGGCAGAGCCATTCCTGCCCGCACACCATGGACTGGCACCTTCCTGCACTGCTGGAGACCAGCCCTGCCCGTCACTGGGCCACACCACCACGTGTCAGGCACAGCCTGGGACCTATGACCCCATGGGCTGCTCCACTTTTCCACTTCCCCCCCAAATTCCCAAGCCCCCTGGGTTGAGGGAAGCAGCCAGAGCAAGGGGTCCCCTCTGCAGTCCCCCACGTCGTGGGGGTTACAGCAGCGTGAGCTCTTCCTGATGTGGAGCAGGCACTGCAGAGCATCGGCAACCTGGGGCTGCAGCTGGGCCAGGGGAAGGAGCCGTGGATGGGACCC
>NW_010164966.1:0-616 GCF_000695765.1 Mesitornis unicolor | reverse complement strand
TGCTGCCCGCTGTCACCCGCATCAGAGTCTTCCTGGACACCCTGGTGGCGGTGGAGGGCACCGAGGGTGAGCGGGGATACGTGGGACACCACTGGGGCCAACACCCAACGTGGAGTGGTGGCATCATCCCTGCGTCCTGTGAGCACCCCCAGGGATGGGATGGGCGAGGTGGTGGCACCTGAGGTGACACCATGGCCACAGCGGGCGAGGGCCCACGTTGCCACCCCTCGGGTGTCATCAAGGAGGGGTACCTGCACACCGGCACAGCAGGGGGGCCCACCCTGCTGCCCCGCTTCGCCTTCAAGAAGAGGTACTTCTGGCTCAGCGCCGAGGCCCTCACCTACTCCAAGTCCCCTGAGTGTCAGGTGGGTGCTGCCTGCTCCCCCAACCCTGTGTCGGGTGCCCGGGGCAGGGGGGATGGACATGGATGCAGTGAGCAGTGGTGTTTCGGGGTCCCCAGGTGCGCTGCTCCATCCCCGTGCCACAGATGCGGGCGGTGGAGCGGGTGGACGAGGGCACCTTCCAGCACCCCCACGTCGCACAGGTCGTGGCTCAGGACGGCACTGGGCAGCTTCACACCACCTACATCCAGTGCAAGGTCAGTGCCCCCCAACCC